>NC_054569.1:2016052-2066052 GCF_017654505.1 Polyodon spathula | reverse complement strand
TCATTATGTTTTTGTTTCAACTGTAATATTTGAAATGTCAGCTGCTCTCCAAGGTTCTGTTTGGGGTTATCTGCTTCCTTTCTTAAAGGGATACATTAACTGGAATTCTAGATGACATTAATATCTTGTGAACACACTGGCCCTTTGCAAAAAACAGTTATTTTCAGATGAAGGCAGAGGCTCAAACCCTAATGTTAATCAAATATAGTGAGTTTGCTCACATCTAGTGCAGTCCTTTCACTAACTGGTAACAATACTGTTAACACATAAGAGTTTTTTTTTTTTATGTGAATATTTTCATGTGTCAAGATTTGCTATTGAAATCTGAAGACATGTACCCAGAATAATTATCACTGATAGGGATTCTCTGTTGGAAAGTGGTGTAACCTTTCTGTTCAGTGAGGGGGGGGGCAAACGATTGTCTTTAAATGAGTTCCAGATCCATCTTTCTGACTAGAACAGGATCCTGCATACGATGTCCATCATAGCTTTCCGCCACATTATTGCCTGAGATTTCCTCTCCAAGATTTGATGTGAAATACATTCTCTCTATCCAGATCAGTTTATTGTTGGTCATTTTTCCCCACTCTAAGTACTTTTGGTAACACTCTAAATACATAGTAGTAAATACATGTGTACCTACACATAATTACAATGTTATTATTCATAGTTACAATGTGGAATAAGGAATAAACATTTAAATCAATTCTACAAGGGTGGATTATGTATGTAATTATTCATGCCCCCCCCCCCCTCCAATTATCTTTATTGGTCTACTTTTTTCTCACATACCTCAGAATCACATAGAAACGTCCTGTACATGTTTAAGCATGATAAGAAGCGTCTTGCTAGTCCTATATAGGTACATCCACCCCCTTGTGCTTGTTATTTTGTAACAGTCTCATCTGCATTCATTCCAGAACATTATCATAGGTAGCAGCCTAACCTTTTACAGCAGGTCAAGAATCTCGGTCTGTTCAAGGTGAATTCTTAACAGCTTTCTTTTTTGATGTACATTGAAATATCTTTTTTTTTTTCCTGCCTGACCGAGAACTCCTGTAATTCATATGCTTTAGGGATTCAACTTAAAGTGTGTTTTATTACTGTTTTTTTCTCTTTTATCATTTCCCTACTCAATGATACTGTTGAGAACCCAGCAGTGGGGATCAGAAATGGGGAACGCATGCGGTTGTCTAGGCATTCTTGACTGTGCAGTAGCTTTGAAAGTTACATTTTAAAGATGCCTTTTAGGATTTTAAAAACTCTTCTCCAGTCTCCCCAGATCCTTTGTTCTAGTCTAAGAGCGTGAAGTATGTAACTATTATCCTGTAGATTTCTGGTAAGTGCACTGAAAGCTCAATACAGTCACTCGTGAATTATATTGTAGCGCAAAACTAAGCAGGTTCATCTCTGCTGCATACAAAACGTATTCCCTGTTTAACCAGTTTCTCATTCGTTACGATTTCTAACAGTTGAGCAGTACTGAGCAGAATGTGTCTTCCTTGTGCGAGTAGGTCACCAGTCCAACCCCCCTGTCTATTTACATATTAAACAGCCTTCTCCTGCAGTGCATAAAATACAAGTCATCATATTTTTTAATGAGTAGACTATGGTAGATTACTCTCAACGAGAGAAGGTAGCACCATTCGAGGGCTACTTAACTTATTAATAGTTTAATTATATTTCAGTTTGGAATAAAACATATCACAGAAGTACAGTAGAATGCAGCTATCTGGGCTGGTGCTATATGAATGCTAGATCAAGCTTCCTTTTCCCAGGTTTGTTGAACAATGCAATGCTCTGTGCACAGATAGAAATACAGATCAATTCATTTGACACAATGCCTCCTAAGCTTGCAAGCTTGGTCTTGCAGTTGGCACACCCCATGCTGAGGCATCTACTTTGGATACAGCGTGTTAATGTTAATGAACATACAATGTACAATGAAGAGGTGGATTTATCAGCCATTTCTCTCCAACTGTGGGGTTAACAAGACAATCTGGAGCTGCCACTGAGTTTGTGTTTTCAAACATAGAATGCTTTATCAGATGGAGTGGCTGAATTAAGGAGGAGGATGTCAGGAGGCTGTATAGAGATACCACTAAATGTTACTATTGTCTTTCCAGAAGACAGCAACAACAGCTTTATACAGTGTGCAATTCCAAAAACAATCCAAGCACCAGCGTTCCTTTTTTTCTACAGTCTTAAGATAATTTTGTGGGAAACCTGTGAGAAGAGTAATGTTTTTTAAAACAGAAATCTATAAACTCAAACTGAGGGAACACAAAACCTCAGCAGTGGAGCAGTGGCTTGAAACCTGGTTCTAGGAGACTGGGAGACCTAGTTTGAAGTAGCTTTGCTGTAATAAACAGTATCCCTTGGTGTGGCGTGCAGTGCCCTGAAACTTAGACACCTGAAATCAAGTTCCAAGCCACAAAGTGGCTTTGTGTTCCCTCAGTTTGTTCTGTGGTTGCATGTGTTTGTTTGCAGCTTTTGCTAATCAGGCAGGGAGACACTCCTTCTGTGTGTAGATCATTTTGTGTTTGCTAGGACGAGGGTCACTATTCATGCTCCACAGATTTCTTATTTTCTTCTTATTAATTGTTTACCATCCTGAGATTTAAGTGGGAAACCTGTGGGAACAATTAAAAAAAATATCTCAGTCCAATTCGAGTCATTTCTCTAATCTTTCTCAAACTCACACACACACACACACACACACACACACACACACACACACACACACACACACACACACACACAAAAGCTTCAGTCCCAGGGCTTGCATGTCTATTTGTATTCATCAACAATGTCTATGAAGTGAGAGCTGCAGCAGGGGAGAAATCAATAGAACTCACAGCATTTCATATTCCAGCTAGCTCTTAACAAATCCTGTCATGTATATTTACTGCACTTGCTTTTGTGGAAGTATGATGTATTCCCCCCCCCCCCCCCCACCACCACCACTGCCACCGCCACCCCTCCATCGATAAAGATGACACTTGAGCAACTTGTCTTGACAGTGAAGACTGACGTTCACCTGCTCCAATGCCAGTAGAGGCTTGAAATGATCTTGTTGCACAGCAGGGTCCGAGATCAGCTGCCAGATGTATCTGGGGTGGAACGACTGGGCTTCGAGCTGCAGGTTTTCACCATGTCATCAAATAGCTGATTGCACAGCTCAGCAACTGTTGCAGAATTGAATCAATACAGTCCAATAGGAAGAAAGAAAGAAAGACAGAAAAACACACATATTGCACGTATACAATATTCTCTATGGCTTGATTTGTGCTCTGTCTGTCTTCAGCGCAAACCCCTTTCTCAGATAGGAGGTTTTTGATTTTGCAGTCTGCCAGTGTGTGTCCTTTGCTTCTTGTTAATTAATATACCACAGCGCTGGGGTAATGTACGTGCAAGTTATTTCCCCTACATTTATAGGTGTTATGGATTACCATCAAATAGTAGTTATACTGTAGTCGTATTTTTATAGGGTGCATAAAAAAAGAAATTCTAAATATTAAGCAGCATTTATTTTATTTTTAGACCATATAATAATGATCTTAGGTTAGGATTAGGATGGCAGTATGAATAATCCCCTTCTTATAGTATTTGGCTGGGTTTGTTTTTTTGCCATGCTTTTTTCTTCAATATTGAGAATAACCAGGTACAGTAACAGTAATATAGTTTTTTCCGGGGGGGGGGGGGCGACACTATCATTAGCTATCCACAGCTATCTTACTAACACATTGACAGAGGCTGTTGATTTCGTGTAGATAGTTGCCTCTTTACAAACTATATAAGGGGAAAAAAAAGTATACAATAACATGTAAAATGTTACAAAAGGATTTTTTTTTAAAAACAATTGAAATCATCATTTCAGCAATATGATTGCTTTGCAGTTGGAAATCGCTGGGTAGGGGCTCATGACCATCGTCTGTTATCTCCAATGGGGCCCTGCATAGTTGCATATACAAGGTGGCGCTCCCTACACGCACGTTCTGTTATAATGTTCATCTATTATGTTAGGTGGTTTTATATGCAATCTGTGTCTATATATATATATATATATATATATATATATATATATATATATATATATATATATATATATATATATATATATGCATGCATGCTCCGGATTGTTACACAATTGTAATCAATTGCATGTGTCATATTATATCATTTACCGAGCTGAATTAGTCATAATGAGATCTGTGTTTAATGTGCTGTGCTGTACAATATTTTGACATCTCTAAGGCAAACTGCAGAACTTTCCCAAAGACAGACTTCAACTGATGCAACATAAGTCATACCAGCCTACACCTTTAACATTACAGACATGCAGTATATATATATTCAATTGAGTTTTGCTGCTTTCTAGACGATGCAAGATAGTTAACGGATGTCTTTTGCAGCAACACAACAATAATCAATGAATGAGGCAAGACGTAAACACATAGACATCCCAAGCGTCTTCAATTACAAATTGATTATTTCTGATTTACCCATCGAGAGAAACGTTGTGTTTTCTGTTTCACACCATGCACAGTTAATTAACCATTCAGTTATGATTTATACATTTAGTTTAGTAATTCATTTTCGTTTTAGGGGTTTAAAATTACTGTTGCTGTGGGGAGCTGTGAATTGAACACTTTGCAAATCCGTTACTGGGGCGTCATCCCTAAGGGCAAGCATTGAGGAATGAAAAATCAACACGCTCTGCAACCCCCACCCACGTAGCTCAAAGGAGACACATTCTTAACTCTTGTCAACAAAATAATGGGTTCCTGCAATTATATGTAATAATATTACCCTCATGAATATGTAGATAGAGTTTTGCATGGTGACTATTTCAGTAGTGCTCTATTTTGTCAGCTTAATAATTTTTGCGAGAATGATAATGATATGAAAATGTTTTCCTTATTTGCCAGATGCAAGATACAAACATGCCTAAAAGTGAATCTGTCAAGTATATGTGACTTTTATCGTGCCGCACAGATGTTTCTTCTAAATATCATTATTTTGTTGGGTTTTTTTTAAGACAAGTGGCTATAAATCTTCAGTTCATATTAAAATCTGTCTAGTACGAATAGCTCTTTTGGTCATGCTATGATTCCCAAATACGCACCACATCTGTTTTTTGATAATTAACATTAGATGTTACTTTACTGTTTGGGCTTCAGACATTGTTTAATACAAATATTCATCCCAGACCATTTTCCCTTAGGCAGCAGTGAGTTGTGTTTTGCTTATATTGCTTCCAGCATCATTACAAGCTGTCTGCAGTCAATCTGAAGCTGTACAGATGTCCTCTGATTTAGCTTTCAGCAGAACAGTACAATATTAAAGACCGTGCTTTTGAAATGCAATGGTCCGCAGGTGTAAAATGTGGGTATAGACATTGCAGTAAAAACATAATTGCATATTTAAAAAAAGTACCGGTCCAAATCCAATATATAATTACATAAGTCTATTTGAATGATCTGAATATAACTGCATATCTAAATACCCCCTCAACGCTGCAGTAATTCTTCTTCAATATTCTGGTGTGGGTTTGTTTTCACTGATCCTGTAAATACAATAAAATACATTGTGTTTAATGCAGTCAAAAGTTTCAATAACTTATTTTTGACTGCACAGAGCCAACTGACTTCCAAGGACAGCATCATACATAATATGTGTATGTTCAGGATACAGTAAAACGTGGAGAGGGATGTTATAAGGAATTCACTGATGTTTCATTAAATGTAGACCAAGGGTCTGGCTAGAGTCATCCTCTTCCTGGGCTAGCTGATATACTCAGAAATCCATCTCACTTTTTCTTTACTCTCAGTGTCAGTTAGTTAACCTGTCATGCATCTGTCAATGTGTTTCCTAACAATTCTGACAAGGGTCTTCAAAGGTTCGATCAGAATCAAAGACGGCACCCAAGTTCCTGACTTCTTACCTAAGGTAATCGCTGAGGACCCTGTGTAACCCATATCAGAAATATTAGCTCTGGAACTGTGTGCTGTGAAATATGAAACATTGTTTCATTTCTGCTTCTCTTCATACAGCTTGAAGATTTCATTATGCAACTGCCTACTGCTGCAAATAGACACAAGGACGCGACTATTGTGCCCCTTTAAACTACATCTCCAGCAAGTGCAAGGCTGGTAATTGGAAAAAGTGAACAAGCGCTTAGAATAAAGTTTAAAATGATCTATCATAAGTTCAAATACAATCATTATACCCACGTAAGCCATTACTCTTCTTGTATATAAATGCAACTGCAGCAATATCTATCCTAAGAAGGATTGAACCCAATGAAATACAATATTTCTTGTTCTCCTATTCATCCTCCCTAGCAGCAAGACTGAACATCTATGGCCTTCAATGTTAACATCTTATTTATACATATTTAAGGACTTTTGCCACCTTAGGCTTATCGTGTTGAAGGCAGGATGATTCCATGCTGGTTTTACATTAGCCCCTAGCTCAAAACCATTTATGCATGTGGTTTATTTATAATGAGGGCAGATACATTTGCTTATACATAAAGGCACAGCTTTGACAAAGATATGAAAGAGAAACTGATTGAATTCTGCTCTGTCTAATAGAAATGGTAGCAGTCCAAATGTGACTAAAGAAAGCTGTTTAACAGTGCCCCAAGTGGAAGAAGGCACCAAACAACAAGCAGGTTGTTAAGTATATCTATCCCATGAGAGAAGCTGCAGTTTCACATCTGCATTTACCAATAATCTGTCCTTCTGCAACACTGACCCTAGGAGGCAGTGTGCTGTAAGGGGGCAGTTTAATGGTTACACTCTGCCCCTAGGATGCAGTGTGCTGTAAGGGGGCAGTTTAATGGTTACACTCTGCCTCTAGGAGGCAGTGTGCTGTAAGGGGGCAGTTTAATGGTTACACTCTGGTTTCCCGAATGCACTTGGAGATTAGATATCATTCTGACAGCTCTATTGATGCCACAGAGGTATCTCGTATATATCTTAAGGAATTGTCTGTGAAACAGCTGGAGGTGGTCCTTATGTATTATGCTAATGAATGAATGAATTTTAAAATATGAATATGGTGCTCATCAAATAAATTGCACAAAGCAACAGCAAACATAGGAATAACTACGAACAGCAGCAGGCTAAGCCTATCATCAAATTAATAAGAGTTCTGATCAGAAATACATTAAAACATTTGAGGAGAATTGGGTGAATCATACAAGTAGGATTTAACAGTTTTTTCCTGCTATGTTAAAAACCTTATGTTTTTAATTTAACAGAACTAGGAATTAATAAAGGGCATATGAAAACTTTTATCTGCTCTGGTACATTTAAGTCTCCATAAGATTTTATAAATCGTCTTTCATCAGTAAGTTTGCACAGAGGCAAGGAAGAAAAGTCAACATGAGAACTGAGGTCTCAATCTCATTACATGAATGCTTGAACACGCTAAACAGAAAGAAAATAAAATTAAACTGATTTACATGACTTTAGTGATAATGGCATTGGCACAGCTTTCCTGCCAGGGTGACAAAAAAACTAATTTACTGCTTGGCATTGTTCTCAACACCACCTCTTCTGGAAGCCGGTGCCAGCAGGATTCTTATTGAGAATGTCAGAGAGCAAAAAACAAACAGCACTGGTTAGGTGAGGATGGAATGATGAAGTATAATATCACCGTTCATGCTAAATATGTCTATAAATGAAATATACATGCCGTTGAAATACATGAAGAAATCCACATGATTTAATGCTTTTGTACACTCACTATGTACAGTATATACACAGCCCTGCCAAAAGTACACAGACAACAGTCTTGAAACAGAACAGTAGGGGGTGCGAGGGATTTTATTGCTTGTTGGAGTCACTTCACTTATCCTCTTTGCGTCCTCTGGCACATAAGGCAGCTGCACGAGCTCTCCAGCCCTGGCCTGGCTTTCCGCTCTGCCCCAGCTCAGGTGGAGTTGCTTGAGCTCAGCTTCCACTGTCATCTTTAGACACCCATCTTTTTCTTTGGCCTTCAGGTGTCCAATGCAAGGATGCCTTTGTGATGTCACAAAGGCGTGGACAATCCTCTTCCATCTGCTTCTGGTAAGGATGGTGTTTTTGCCTTTCTGCTTGGTTAGTTTGAGAAGGCTGTGGTTGAAGATGATCTGTGGCCAGAAATGCTCATGAGTCGCCAGCACTCAGATCCATAGCACACAGCTCTAGTAGATTCTGGGCTTGACGCTGTATTTCCCTGATCTCCACACTGATCTCAGCTTGAAGGAAAAGCCCCTTGCTTCTGTCTCGTTACAATGGCATCGCTATACAGATAATAGCCTTCTCTTTAAATTTACCAATGTTAATGAGAAAGCAACCTCACAAGTGCAAAAGCAAAGTCCAAATATGTTATCCATTTTTCAGGACTACAGCATGTGGAAGAGTATGGACTTAATTGCCCATTAACTCCTGTCAGCTCATTTATTTAATAAACATCTTGGTAAGTCTTGGTAGTCATCATTGCAGAAACTCATTTATTTTGGGAAAATGAAGAACACAGATATTAAATAAATTAAGAACATAAGAAAGTTTACAAACGAGAGGAGGCCATTCGGCCCATCTTGCTCATTTGGTTGTTAGTAGATCCCAGAATCTCATCAAGCAGCGTCTTGAAGGATCCCAGGGTGTCAGCTTCAACAACATTACATTCCTGACTCCCACAATTCTCTGTGTAAAAAAAAAAGTGCCTCATATTTTCTGTTCTGAATGCCCCTTTGTCTAATCTCCATTTGTGATCCTCTTTTTTCAGGTCGAAAAAGTCCCCTGGGTCGACATTGTCAGTTCCTTTTAGAATTTTGAATGCTTGAATCAGATCAGAGCGTCGTCTTTTTTGTTCAAGACTGAATAGATTCTATTATTTTAGCCGGTCTGCATATGACATGCCTTTTAAACCCGGAATAATTCTGGTCGCTCTTCTTTGCACTCTTTCTAGAGCAGCAATATCCTTTTTGTAGTGAGGTGCCCAGACCTGAACACTATTCTAGATGCGGTCTTACTGATGCATTGTAAAGTTTTAACATTGCTTCCCTTGATTTAGATTCAACAATTGTTATACTACATAGACTATTGATGCAGCAAAGCCAGCTGAAATCTGTACAGATATAGTTTGCATGCATTACAAACACAAAGACCACATAACATAAGCAATGAATCTTGGCTGTGAAAAAAAAGATCACAATACAGTATTATAAAAGATATATATATATATATATATATATATATATATATATATATATATATATATATATATATATATATATATATATATATATATATATATATATAGCATGTATGAGACTAAAATAAATCAACTATTCCTTTTCCAATAATAATAATATTATCTCAACCACTGCAAAAGGAACTAATCTGTAAATTAACATAAATGAATCAGAACCCACAAGAAGAAAGAAATTGTATTAGTCGTCTTTCAAAAAAAAAGACCCATTGTATTTGCCTGATGCAAATCGGCAGGAAAATGAAATGATGCCGTTGCAAAGTCTTTCGCTTATCACTCTCTCTGGTGACACCTCATTTTCTGTGGTGTCAAAATAAAACAAAACTGTTGTTATTCACGCTTACAAGCAATCAGGACTATATTGATACAGCACAGCAAATATCAAACACCGTGAATTTGTTGGAAACAGACCCTTCTTTCTTTATATAGCACCTTTCACAGTAGAGCACCATCACAAAGCACTTTAGAAGATACGAGACTAGGGTGTGTGAGCTATGCATCAGCTGCAGAGTCACTTACAACAACATCTCGCCCAAAAGACGCAGCACAAGGAGGTTACGTGACTTGCTCAGGGTC
This sequence comes from Polyodon spathula, assembly GCF_017654505.1. Taxonomy (NCBI): domain Eukaryota; kingdom Metazoa; phylum Chordata; class Actinopteri; order Acipenseriformes; family Polyodontidae; genus Polyodon; species Polyodon spathula. Next base: position 2,056,209 of record NC_054569.1, on the reverse strand, counting down.
ACACAATGAGGCAGGGGCTGAGCTGGGATTTGAACCGGGGACCTCCTGGTTACAAACCCGTTTCTTTAAACGCTGGATCACACAGTCTTCTATTATTGGTTATATGCCTGGACTGGACCACACAGCCTCCACTGAAGAGGCATACAACGAATAATGAAAAAGGAGATACATTTTTTTTTTTTTTTAATTGCCATATTTAAACAAAGCATTTGTTTGTTTATGTCTTGCATTTTCTAAAAAAACACGTCTATTTTGTGTTTTCTTGCATATAATAGAAGTGTTTGTCTTTCACATCTTTTGTTAGAGTAGTTAAACACTATTATTATTTCTGAGCTGTCCTCAGTCTTTTATTTTAGGAATATATCATTATGGTCCCCCTCATCACAGCAACTCCGAAGATCTGAAGGTCAGTGGAAACCATCCATTCCCACGACCAAACCAATGCTCTTCAAATCCAGGAGCGCCACAGCGCCCCCTGGAGGACAAGGACCAGCCCTGCGGGTGTCTGTTTGAGGCTTTCAGACACCTGGCTTGAATCTGTGTTCCCCTGATTGTATTTATTAAATCATGTAACATAAGCAAAGAATCACCCTGCAATATAAACAGCCGTGCCTTTACCAAAGAAGCAAACCCTAAATCCACTGAGCAGTTTGCTTGATTGGCATGCTGCTGTTTTGTGACGGATTGAAATATCACCGAAATGGTTTTTTATCTAACACAGGTGAATCCGAGTACCTAATAAAGTATATGACTAAATTCCTTGGGAATCCAGGAATTGGTGTTCATTTGTGAATTGTGAAGCCAGCTGCTTAGGACCTATTTAGCAGACAATGACAAAGACGAAGCTGAATAAAAGCATATCAAGGGAATTACCAAGCAGCACATTGAAATAAGAAAAGAGGAACAAAAACAACCAAAAAACATTCTGCTGTTGTCCTTCAACACCTTCCGAAAATTCAGGTAAAACATCTTTTGCCCTGATAAAGGACTAGCGAGAGATGAAGAGAGTGATTCTTAAAGATGTACACTACAGTGGTGGTATGTAAAAGCACTGACAGCTCAATGCCAGGGTGTTACAAAGTCAAGGGAAAGAGGTATATTGAACACTGTAGAATCTTATGTTTCCGGCAAAGTTGTTTTGTAACACAGTGTTGCATGAAGCCCTTCATATGCTTGACTGTCACGCGCTCGCCAATGAGATAGTGATAAACATCTAGCGGAGGCGTTTTAAAAATCGCTGGCTATATCACGTAATTAAACATGCGCAAAGTCATTATTTCTCTTGGTATTGCTGTCTAAATAATTTTTGTAGACTGTGTTTGAAAATGTGCCCAGGGGGCAAATTACACACACTGTAGTCAGCAGAGCAATTAAGTTTTCCAGTCCTTATTAATGACACTTTAATGTAAAGTTAATGTTCAATTAATTATATCTCTTAAAATAATGGAACTGGGTCTTGCTTACCCATAAGCCCTTTAAGTTTTATACAATTCGTCAGAAACGTTACCGAGAAAGGCATCTGCTTCTCCTCATTTCCCCCTGTAGAGGAGCTTGCTCTTTGGGGATCCTATACAGCAGTCGTTTGTGTGGCTCCACTTCAAATGATGAAGTAATTTAAACCTACTGAAAACAACACACGCTTTCTTTATTGCGTTACATAAGAATTTTCACCAATTCATTGATGTAAATTCTATTAAAGATAGATAAAACAAGCCAGCAGGGATATTGACTTTTCAAGTAAATAATGAAAAGGCGGCATTTCCGTTAGCCTTCGAAACACACAAAATAACCTGTATCAGGGAGAGTTGGTATTGTGTTATTACTATAAGGTCTGTGGTATATACGTCTTGTATTTCAGTGATCTGGCATTGCTTTAATTTGTCCTGGTGCTCCCCCTTTAAACAGCATCCCTTTATACTGTGCCACAGAACCAATTGCTGTAAATGGCAGCATGGCCAAGGCTCTGCCCACAACACCATTCCATTTCAGCAGCACTTTCATTCACAAGATAGAGCTCAAAACTCATGGTGTATGAAGTTCACCATGTTACACATGTAACAGTGTATAAAGAAGGCATCTATTACCAGGGGATCCACTGCTCACAGTATTTGCATTCCAGTAGAGAGAGTGAATATTTAGCAAGAACAAGAATACCTGACTGATTCTGCAGCCCTTGACCCACATTTGCACACCCCTGCCATGAGTGTGCCCTTTAGAAACTGGAGTGTAACACAGAATAACTTACATCGATGATGTGTATTTAACTGCATGCTCAGTGTCTGCTAGTCTACTGTAAGAATCTCATTAAAGCCCATGCAAGCTATCTACATTTGCTCTGTCATTGCTGACACACGCTTCTCCAGTTCCTTTCATAGATCTGGCGTTAATAGCGTCGTCATAGAAGGCCTTTATGATAATATGATTTTTTGTGCAGCGTGAGAAGATAATGCTCCCCTGCCTTTCTTATGTAAATGAACACACAGTGCCCAACACTTTTCAACTTTATTACTTCTGCGAGTCCTTTGAATGATAAAAAAACTAATATGTGATCTATAGCAGATCTTTATTATCCTTTATTACACAGTGCTGACAAAATGCTCTTATCATCCAGTACATCTTACCTAACTTATAAAAGATATATCTATTTAAAGTATAAGAATATTTATCGAATGCTCATTGCTGATACCTTCTTAAAGTTGCATGGAGGAATTAAGTCGCTACTGAAAACACGTCAGTCATAGGACAGGCAGTGATTGGTACAGTTCCTGATGTCAGTCACAGGACAAGCAGTGATTGGTACAGTTCCTAATTGGTCATAATACTTAACGTTCCCCCTGAAACTCCCAGAAGCACCTCCCGTGTCCTGGATGCGTTCCTTCAATTGGAAGAACCGCATTAGAAAAAGGGCAAGTTGTGTTTGCCAATATTATTGTTTCTAAATGCGATGAAAAACCCAAACGCACGTGTAATATATAATGTGAGCCCCTTTCATGGAGGTAAATGTGAGATCTACAAAGGGACAGTAATGCATATCAGATAATATTTTCTTGGATTATTTCTGTAATCATGCTTTGTCAATCTGAGCAGCCACTAACCACAGTAGCACTAACACTGAAGAAGCAGCACAGAAGACTTCTTTACCAGAGACCACCTGCATACAACAACCTTACTGTAGATTAAACTGTCCCGGATAAGGGTCAGTTGTGGTCTGTGATGATACCCACTGCTTTGTTTGAATTGATAGCATGTAGTGCCGAGACCAATGAAGATTAAACAAATACTGTGAGCTTACTTGAGAAGACAATGCATGCTGTTGAGATGCTGACATGAGAGATGGTTTCAACCCAGAAACAAGGAATGGATAAGCTGGGGTGTATTTCAGCTTGTGTGTGTTCTGTGACTGGAACAACATTGCGACTCACACCAAGAAAGAGCTGAGTAGAGTTGAGGAAAACAGAATGTAAGCAGAGCTCACAGAGTTCAGCTTCACACACACACGATTAAGTAAGATATATGAGACAGGCTCTTGAGAGTGTGAGTGAGTCAAGCTACCTGAATCCTCTCCTGATGACAGACCATCTGCATACCTGAGCTTTCTCCCAGAACATTAGGCAACTGACATCAGATTAATTAGTTTCTTTAGGACAGTATCCATAATACTTTCATAAAAGCTGCACAACATTGAGTAACAAGGGGCATAATCCTTCATTATCACTCTAAAAACACAAATAACATATTCAGAACAATGCTGATATAGCACGAGTAATGTTGCAAGAGGTTTAACACATCTCAAGAGTCACAGGTGTTAATGGCTATGAGAAACAGAAACACACTTGAAATTGCATACCCCCCCCAAGTACATTACATCAGGTTTGTAACAAAACAAACCACTACATTACTGTAGTTTTTAAGAGGTAATTACAAGATATTACATTACTTTATTATGTTGCTTTCTTGTCTTGTAACATTTACAGTGTGACCAGTCGTGATCAGTTTAATTTGATACTATGTAGTGTAGATTGATATTACTGTGCCTAGACTTAACTATGTATAGTGAAAGGAATTCAAAACACATGCATGCAAAAAAAAAAAACTTAACGTAACTATAATGCTACTGCCATCTTGTGACTGTGCACTGGAATATCTCCACGTCCTTATTTTCTATAGAATGATGCCAGGTTACTCATTTGATAGGGACTATACCCATATTCATATTTACATATGCGGTACGTATTTCAATAATTATGAGTCACAAACCAAGTGTGCCCCATATGTGATGGACACCCAAATAAATAACAAAGCAAACCCCACACGAATTGAATCCAAGGAACACCCCCCCGCTGTGCCCTGCCACTGAGACAGAGACCTGCCCAGCCAATCACCCCTGAAATTGGCTTCATACTTCTATAAGGGCAATTATATTGATCAAACCCTTCTTTAAAAACCTGTGATATTTTGCATGTGTTCATTTTGCATTCAGTGTGCACTGGGGCAGAGTTAAAGCACCATGCACTTTAACGTTAAGCCTCAAGATGATGTAAATCACACCCACTAGGCTAGTGTCTAATGCCTGCAGAGATCTTAAGGCTTTCAAGATCGAAGTATGGGGAACTAAATTAATCTGCATTGTCCTAAAATCTTGATGAATCGATTTATTTATTTATTTAATCGATCAAAGCCCAAAGGAGTGATTCGTCTTGTTTCTTATGCTGTAGTTCATACATGGTTTATAATATGAGACGATATAAATAGATAAAGCAGAGCCTGCATACAACAGAAAAGAAGCATACAGAAACACTTCTGGTACAGTATTAATAGCGCTGTCCCTAGAGGAGATCACAAGCAGCTTTCATATAGAGTTCAAGAGCAGTGGTGTCTAGATCACTGAAATAGACCACACAAAAGAGTTGATAGTTGTTAATAGGGTCATAACAGCTGGAGCAGCAATCGCATTTACTGCTGTTTTGTATTAAGCGAGTCAATTTGGGAATCCACTGCAAATGAAGGAAACAAACAGAAGTGTGATTTTGCAGGAGTTGGCAGGTCTCTCACAGTCTCACTCATTGAGTTTGTTGGTCACGCAGCAGCTTGGTTAATGTCTGCTGGGTTGTCAAAATCCCTGTTGCTGATCCAACGGTATCAGTCAAAAAACATCCACTGTGGATCAGCAAAACATTTAAAAATACTGCCGAGCAAGCTTCCCTAACCCTGCCTTCAGCGCCCCACTCATTTTCTCTGCTGCTTTGCTTAGGAGATTAGCCAAACTATTGCAGCTTATCTGCACATTAACAAGTCACTTCTTAAAGTGTAAATCAGCAGTATAATGTATGTATTATATCCTGAATCCTGCCTATGCCTGTTTGACTCACATAATGACATGGTGACACATACACTTCAAAGGGGGATTGTGCAGAACATCTCCAGCTAAACTGACCTTTGGAAAATGATGAATGTAGTATATAGGTGTGCATGACATTATTTTAGGGTATGCAATTATTTTAGTGTATTTGGTATTAAAGCCCGGACACTGTAGTTTTAATGCCAAATATAATAACCGACTGCTCCTTTAATTAGCATGTAAAGAGCAAGCCAGTTTCGCACTGCTTACTGTCCATTCCAAGCGCAAAACTGCTAAAAGATTTATATTATTTTACTACAGATATTGCAATTGTTCCAACTTCGCTTGCTGGATGTGGACCTGAATGTGACGCATTCACCTAGCTGCAAAGGAAAGATTAAATCTTCCATTAGCTATAATATACTGCCGCTTTTAGAGGTTTGTCATGCTGAAAGAGATGCTAATGTGACATCCCTTTAACAAGAAGAAGAAAAAAAACCTGCATAAAGTTGCAATGTTATGAGTTTACAAAAAGTGACAAAACTAATGCATATTCCGCAGTGTAACAAACTGACCTGCTACGTTCAGATTGGTTTTTCACGCACACTGGAATTCCATTGCATCTGAAGCAGCACACTGTTTCAATGATTATCGTTTGAACACGAGGGGGGGGGGTGGGGTGGGGGGGCTTTTATTTTCCATTAAGAGCACAGTTTAACAGTCTGACTGCAGCGCTGTTGTTTTAATAAGACGCACTGTAGTTATGTTTCTAGCTGTACCCTGTATTCTGTTGCCACGTATTACAAAAGTTTCACTCTTGTGGTTTATCTTGTGACAGGAACCCCTTGATGGAATTGCAACCTTATTGAGCTCAAATGTCAGTTGCTGTTGTTGTTGTTGTTGTTGTTGTTGTTGTTGTTGTTGTTGTTAATGATGATATATCATTTTCTGTGAGCTGAGAAACTCTTGTGGTTTTTCTGAAATTCCGTTTGTGCGAGATTCAGTTCTCGTTATTTGCATTTCAGACTTGTAATACCCGACAATTCTCACTTCAGCAACTCATAAAATCAGTTCATTGACACCAGCCAATATGATTTGCACTCCAACGCATTCTCTGGAAAATTAAAATAACTCAATTAAGTCAACTAGATTTTAGCACGAGCGCATTACCCAGCATCGCCCTATAGCTTTATGACATGTTATGTTCTTATAATATGATCTGTAATGAGAAAACCTCACTGGAGGTCATGAGGATGGCTTTCTCATCTATCAGCTGTGATGAAGTACATATAAAGGCCACATATCATTAAATCAGCAATTCAGACTTTGAAATTTCGAATGGAAAAGATAAATGGTAATTTCGAATGTAAGCAATAAATGATAACTCGCAGTGGAGTAGCCTCAGAGATTTAATTTCCCATTTTTTTTTTCAAACTTGCCATCAGATTATAGTTTTCTTCTCTAAATATTTAATATACCACGCTTCTATTCTTGATTAACCAGTCACACATAGAGTGGCAATCTTCCATAGGAATCAATCATGTAACACGAACAATTCAAACCACCAGTAACTCTCCAAATGCTAATGATGTCTTTCTAGCATCGGATCCCGTAGCATCAGGACACAGGTCATTGCCATGTAATTACACATTTATTAGCAGGTAAGAGCAGGACCCCTCTGTAACTACGCAGGTAATAACATGATATTACATGGTTATGTGCCCTGTAGTCTAAACTGCTACCGAGCATATACGGTAGTGTAGACAGTGTATAGAATGAGTCTGGGCCACTGATCTGACTCCAATGTCTCTTGTATGCTGTACTTTTGAAACTGTGCACAGCTTCCAATGTTTTTAATATAAATGCTGGGCTTTAACCAATCAAATCTCTTTTTATAATACATACGCTTTAGATGCCTTTTTTTCACACAACATTATATGTATATGTTTTAAAAGAGATTGGCACATTCAAGAGCGGGTTTGTGTGCTTAAATAAACTGCAATGTGTTGTAAAACACCTACTGTTATACTGCTGTAAGGCATTCTTCATTTCAAAGTAATGCTGTGACAGTTATTTGAAAGCATTAAAATGAATCTAAATGACCAGTGTAACAGTGGATTTCCATGTCTTTAAATGGGAGAGGTGGTACTGGGGTATTATTTCATTCAAGTCACCCCTGCAGGAACCATTACTATGCTAATAAAGTTAATATACTGTTCAGTTTTACAATGGCAGAAAAAAAAAAAGCCATTTCCGAAAAGTAACCCTCCGACAATAATGAAATTGTATTACAGTAACAAACCCTCATTGCGACAGTTCCCGGGATGTTCAATAAAAACAAAAACACAATAACTTGGTTTGACCGTCTGACTGTTTTTAATGGAATAAGTTCTTCCACTCAGTGGCTTTCTCAGTGAAAATGCGCACTGGTTTGATACAATATAGTTAACCAAAAAAAAAAGCCTAAAAAAAGAAACACAATTGAGCATGCATGGGATTGATGGAGCCCTTAGCGATCACCAAATACAGCCACAAAATCAACAACGGTGTCTGATAATTGGAATAACATCCCCCAAACATGTCCCCGAAGATTGTGCATTAAGACACAGATGTGCTGCAAGGAAGGCTTGTTCAATACTACTTAAGGGAAAACAGAAATTCTCAAGGGTCAAGTTAAAGACCACATTTTTAATTAAACGCTTCACAGAAAAAGTAGTATTAACCACAATGCTTTTTATTTTCTGCACAATAAATCCAAATACACACACACACACACACACACACACACACACACACACAAACACATACACACACAATCAGCATAGTAATACCTGGGCTGGTTATTTATTTTTAACAGTAATGGGCTTTCTTCTGCATTGGACTTTATTAAAAATGTATGATACTACTCCCCGGCCAAGATCCAACTAGAATTTGGTGGCGCTCAGTGTTGCTTTTGTAAAATGATAAGCTGAGGAATACGATGTTGTAATGCACTCAGAAGTACACCTGGATTGACCACGTCAGGAATGATATTGAAGCTCTATACGGTATACGGATTGGAGATACAGTTGAAATATGATGGGTGTATAATTGGGTGCATTTTACTCCTTAGTGTTTATATCCAGTAAATGCACTTTGGGTGCCTTTGTAAAGGACAGTGTTGAGTGATGTATGCCATTAAGGAGTCTAATAAGCCTGTCAGGGAGGGTTACGGGCTCTAAACACACTGCCGCAGAGCTCCTGGTGGAGTGGTTCAGATGCACTGGTTTGTGCCCAGCCTCTGCTCTGTCACTCCAGCACGGTAGATGCTTCCTTGCTAAGATAAAGGCTTTTTTTAACTCACTGCAGGGCTGGGTCTCGACTCACTGGTGAGGGGTGAGTGTGAAGTTTTCAGCCCTGAATCTGCATGACCAGCAGTTCACTAACCAGTCCATCTGTGACTCAGCAAGGTTAATAGAAGCTGAGAGTTATGCAGGAATCAATGTTAGGGGGCATGGTGCAAGCTTCATTGAACAGCGTTTCAATGCCTCTTTGTCAATTCTCACATGTAAGACAGCTATTTAAACAGCCACGCTTTACACTGCAAAGTACCTGGTGTAACAACAGAGGGTAACTGTGCCAACAAATGCATCTTTAGGGCCCATGCTGCTTCAGATTATAACATTGTTCACTTGCGGATCTGCTAATCCAATGCATCGTCATTAAATTTGTTACACACCTTTGAAAGACTCGTACAGCCAATACTGTCTTCAGACTGATTCTCTTTCACTTGGATAGTTCAAGAAGTGGTACATTACATGATGAGTGTTTGCACATCTTACTGTCTCCTTCACTTCTGGATATAACACAAATGTCATACTGTAAAGCCATAAATATTCGCCAGCCTGGCATGAATATAAAACTATATCCACTAACAATACATTCTTCGTATATTGCAACAGGTTGCCAACATTTCTAGAGCAAAATGGGTTTTATGGGTGTGATTTGCCAAATATTTTGGTTGCAAATATTTATGTTTCACAGTAATCGTTTGTCACTGGTTGCTAAAACACTATTTGCTGTATGAAACAAAATCAAAAGACAGCTAAGTAACACAACCCCCCCCCCCCCCCCCCCCCCCTACATTTTCAGAAGCTCTAACATGGTTTCTCAATAATTAAAAGGACCCTGTAGTGACTCTGTGCCCTGGTTCGTTTGAGAATGTTTCAGTTGGACCAAACGTAATGAAGCCCAATAGGTGCATAACATGCTCTGTGGGGCGTTTTGAGGCAATTATATAAACAATCAGCAATGGGTTTGTTTGTGATGTGAAAATACAGCGTAACCCAACCAAGGGCAACTTGGCATGGGGTGAAATATCAAAGTTCTTCTGAGTAATTCATGTTGTCGTTCAGTTTCACTTTGTAGCGTTTTTAATTGTCGTGTGCAAGTGGTTTTGCTGACGTTATTAGAGCTTTCAGAATTGTGTCTAAATGATGGGAACGAGAGTGTAGCATTAACCTGTAATACATCCCGGTGGATGTGTGTGTGTGCCCTAAAACTTGAAATACATGAAGCTTTCGTGAGGCTTTCCTCATACACAGGGTCACCATGGTTATCAAAGATGTATAGCCACAGAAAAAGGCTCTGACGTTTTCATACAAAAAGAGCAAAAACGTTTATCTTTATACTGATCTAATTTTACAGACAACACCAACAGAGCTTGTATGGGATTATACAATACTGATAATAATCCTCATTCCAATCTATAACACACATTGGGCTAGAAGGGCTTTTTTAAAATAAGACCCAGGGGCATGCGGGTTATATTATTTATAGTATCTTCTATATTGTGCATTGGCTCAATCACGCAAGATCTTGGTCCAAACTGACCGTCCTATTCATTTGTAACTGCTGTCTGGGTTTCTCCATTCTAAAGGGAATTGTATTAATAAAAACACTATACATGTAACACTTTGCAAACAGTGCAAACACACACACACACACACACACACACACACACACACACACATATATATATATATATATATATATATATATATATATATATATATATATATATCTATATATATATATATATATATATATATATATATATATGTATATATATATATATATATATATATATATATATATATATATATGTATAATATGTATATATATATATATATATATATATATATATATATATATATATATATATATATATATATTTGTGTTCATTATACAGTAGCTATGATGCTGCAGCTAGATTAAATTAGTACCAATTATATCTGTGCTCTGAAACTCCATTCAGTATTCCAGGAGTCATGCTGTCTCGCAGCACGGAACTCTGAAACCTAATTTGTTCAGAGTCCCAGGCTTGTCACTGTATAATTCTGTAACACACGGCACACAGGACAGTGGCCTCGGCTCGGTTGTACTCATCATCATATCATTTGTTAGTCAACCTTAGAATACATTTGGAGCCAGCATCACATGGTGGCTATTTATAAAACAAAGGGAAGAAACACACAAGATGTGAAGTAGCTTTAAGGACCATTGCACATTTTTCACACAAGTAAAAAGCCCACAGTATGTTGTTAACAGTGCCTCTAATGATGATGTAATAGCATTGTAATAGCATAGTAAGTACACATAGTTGATGTGTAGTTACCATGTAATGATACGTTGAATAACAATGCTATTAGTTTAGTTGCTACCATCGTAATGTAAAATGCTACCCTTGTTTATTTGCGGAGCATTCTTTTTCAGTGCATATGAATGAATGAAATCAGCAGCTGGTGTGTGACAGCTGGCTATGGATGCTGGAAGGATTGACTGGAAGATCTCTTGTCAATTTACAGTTGGTGTCCCATCAATCCAACTAACCAGAGCAGTGTGATGTCTGATTGACAACATGTGACCTCCAAGAAGACTGGCTTGCCCTCCACTTTCATATTAGTAACAGGCAGAGAAATCTGAGACCAGAGTGACCTGGTGACTATATTGTAAAACTCATCCATCTAATTTGTAAATATGGTTTCCAGGACACCCCTCACCACCTTATGAAGCCGAGCATCTTCCAAGAAATACACCACAAGCCATGCATTTAATAGCAGAGGAGTATTACTATTATTATTAGTACTTGAAATGATTCGTGTTTTCTTTTAGATTAGCAATAGAAGTGTGGCTTTTGTTGACCCCATGCAAAATCATCAAATGAAACTTTTGAATTACTTGACCTTCCTTTTTCCCTTAATGTTTTCCTTATATATATATATATATATATATATATATATATATATATATATATATATATATATATATATATATATATATATATATATACACACATAAATACAGACCCTTTTAGAGCCGATGACTCACAGACTGATTACATGCAATGTACAATATCTGATTGCAAGCTATTAAATGAGTCAGTGGATAATTGAGAGCATCAAGGACTTAAAGATGGATTCAGTTTAGCCTAACATTGTAACTGTTTGATAAAGACCGCATTGAAATGTAATGGAAACTGTATTGGAGCATTTCCATGCCAAACATACCCATTGTACTCACAATGTATTGAGCAGAGCTCTTAGTGAGCAACACGCTTCTGAAGCCTGCTTCTGGTCTTGTTCTCTTCGAAGATAATATTCATTGTTTTTGACTAATTATGTATGTCAATGCCTAAATAATGTATGTTCATCATGTTCTGTAAACATCTTTTACAATGCGTGAATAGCACTTGGTTATTTAAGTAGCATAGATCAGATACTTAAATATTTACTAAAGTAACACATGTCTTTAATTACTGTATACATGCCTAGTAGTTACGTAGGTATTACATGTGTACTTACACATAATTACACTGTTATTATGTATAGTTACAATGTGCAATGCACAGTGTATACTGTATAAGTACACAATTGTATCAGAAAAGGGTTAGGGTTAGGGTTGTGGGGTTAGGATTATATCACGCAAAAAATGTGCGCATTAAGAATAGTGTAACTACGCATAGTAACATTGTAATCATGTGTAAGTTCACATGTATTTACTAAGTAGCTACTTAGGAATTTGTGCATGTATGTATTTATTTATTTTTAAATGTGTACTGCACAGCCTACGGCACACGTAATTACCATGCCTCTAGATTAATACAACAATGCTGCACCATTAACACCTCTGCTTGCATTGAGCGCAGCATATTAAAACTCATTTGACAGCCAGCATGGTTTCTTTTCATTCTGGTGTGCCAGCTTGCTGACCCTGAGCGTTGGGAAACGACGTGTTCAAATCCCTGCTCTGTTCTTTGGGCTAAGATCCAAGCCGAGTCTCCAAATACCATCTTGTGAATGCAGAAGGGTCCCTACCTTCCGCAGCAGGGTCAGCACCTCTCGTCTGACTGGCATCAAAACAAAATATATATAAATCCCTCCCTCACAGAATGATTGGAAGCCTGTTGAGCCCAGTAGAGAAGTGACATTTTATCTGAATATTTTTTTTTTAAATCGTTTTCCATCATCTTGTTTTATAATTCTCTGTAACACATTAAAATAATGAATTCCAGCTGAATACAACAGGAATAGCACCTGTATAATCGTATGCATATCATTTGAGTTCTGAAGGAACAGCTCTCGTGGTTTTATCATAGCAGTTTCAAATGCAATTAGTCTGCGAAGCATGCACACATGCAGTGTGCAGCGTGGTCCCAATGGCTACAGTCAGCTCGTAAACCCTCTGGTAGTGTACAATAAAATATGTAATTATCTACATTATGTGTATTAGCACGCACATTATTCTCAGTTACATGGAGTCGATTTTGAAATAGCACGAGGAATGCAATACCTCTGATTGGATCATTAGAATATACAATGCCCAGTTTCTTATTCTCTTCAACTGTCCTTTGAAATTCCTTTTACTCCCGGCACACTAAATCGGGATGCCCAGAAGAAGGCAGGCAGCAATTCAAGCAAAAAAAGCTGAAGAAACCCTGTCCTGAATTACATCACAGTGTATACTGTATAATGGCAGACATCATTTTGACTGCGCCCAGGCCCCCGTGCTGATGCACCGAGTCTGCCCAGGCTGGTCCTGGCACGGGCTGGTTTAAACATCTGTGCAAGCACTAGCTAGCTGGCCTCCTCTGGTGGTTGTACAGTAGAGCTATTTTTCTTCATTTGCTAATGAGGAGCGTTATAACTGAATGTGCCTTTCGCCGAATATGTGTTTTAAATGTTTTATTTTTTGTTATTATTTTTTTTTTCCCAGATTAACGGAGGGCTTATGAAACACATTAGTCATGTAGAGAACAAACCACAGATAATTACATGCTAATTAGATTTTTTTTTTTTTTTTATTGCCAGGGGTCTGCAAGGTAATTCGTTTAATTAAGATTAACACCTGATGTTGATGATTTAATACATTAACTACCGCCCAAGAGCATTTAGATTCGTTGAACTGCGTGAAAATTAGAGGCATCGCTTAATAATAGCAATGTATACAGCCAGCCCTTATACAGTTTACCATGGTGTCACAGCACACAGTAAAAGCAGAGTGGAGTAAAGCAAAGTGAACTCATGGTAAATTCAGTACGGCAAAGAATAGTAAATAAATACATGGTTAACTAAGTCAACGATGGCAGCTACATGGAATAAGCATGACAAAGGGTATAGGTAACTGTAGAACTGCCATGAAAATGTACTCTGCTATGATTTTATAATAGAGCGGACAGCTGCTGCCTATGAAATATTTAAAACAAATGACATCCATCTTAATAGGACTGTATTGCTTTGGTCCGTAATAAACAATGGTGAAGGTCCGTTTATAATAATAACACAAATAATAATGAAGATGATGTTTATTTCTATGTGTCACCTCGTATCATTCCAGGGGTGCTGTCTTGTCTTGTCAGGTAAGACCAGGAACACTGTGACACTGATAAAGCGATAAATGAATCATAAAAGCAATTTTCTGTAGTTTCTTGAAGAACCGTTTGTATTAACTCCCTTAAAAGTTTGCAGATAGTAAAAGGTTGAAATTATGTAATATTTCCCACGCAAACCTAATTATCTTCATATAGGTAGCCATCATTTTCACAGCTTCTGACTTCACCATGGTAAGATTTACTGCACCAGCTTTGCTGGCAACAGTCCTGCAAGCAGCCATGCACACAGACAAGGTTCCTAACAATGAAAATAACACGTACAGGTACATTATAGTGCAGTTGCATAGCAACACATGGGAACGTGTGAAGCTATAATGCTCAGAACCCCACTTCTTTATGTGTAGCGCTGTTCTAAACGATTTTAAAAGGCTAGCTGTTTAGCTGCAGAATTTCACTGAAGGTTCACTGCTTTGGGGGTTTCGTTTTGGCAAGCCTCAGATGGTCCCAAACAAATACTTGAAACCTACAGATAAATAGCTGTCATTCTTGATTATTTTCTGCGCTCATTTACTTCTGTTTAGCAAAGTGATTTGGAATTGGATAATACATCACAGGATAGAAGTCTTCCTGTGGTTATTGTTACAGATGAGATGGGAGAGAGAAACATTAAAGAGACGAATGAGAATTAATCGAGTTACACGCAGGAGCCCTGCATTAACATTCCACGTTATTTCTTACTTTTAATCTTTTTTTTTTCTTCTTCCGTTAAGAATGAACGGTCCAAACTTCGCACAGAATCTTTTTGTGACACAAATAAATTAAAATTGCGTTTTGTATTTTATTAGAATTTTTGAATGGAGAGGTCAGGTTCACTGCAGTTTAAAAACCTGAAGTGTCACTCAATTTACCCTTCCCTTTGCATGTCATTGTAAAGACCGTGCTCCAGGGTTCGTAGCCTATGCTGTCAGTGTTTAAATCACACTGGTGCTCGGGGCCAGGCTGGCTCTGCTCTCCTTTCTGTCACTCCTATGACTTGCTTGCAGTAGAAGCTCCAGGTGTCGGGTGAGGTTGCACAGTTCTTTGAGGTACAGTGCTATTAAAGAGGAAGCAATCATAACACAACTAATATCAGGCTCAACGTCACACGCCCACAAAAAAATAAACAACACATTGGAAATTATTTGAAAAGCACATAGCTCAACCTAACTAAATTCGTTTTTCTTCTTTGTAATGATTTCTTTTTAAATGGGTTATAGTCTCATTAAATAGCTGTGCTGTGATGAAAATCGAATGTGCTTCGCTCTGAGTTGAAATCCATCGTCTGCTTTGTTTTTTTTTTAATCTTTATCGCTTAGAAACTGCCTGTGTCACATCTTAAATGGCCCATGTTGGAAACAATGATATTTCTCATGCAAGGACTGCTGTCAATGTACTTTGACAGCCGTTTAGACTTAGTGAGAAATGGCAGAACGGGTATTGTTGTTGAATCTTTATAGCAAAGGTTCTTTATTATTAAAGTCAGTAGAAATGGCATGTTTTAGTTGAAGTGTGTATGCATTCAATTTCTTTCACGATCAAAATATATTTAATCTATTTCAAGTAACATGCAGCTATGGCCAAAAGTTTTGCATCACCCTACAGAATTGAAAGATTTTGCTTCATAAAGTCGAATAAAACCTGTTGAATAATGATATGTTAACATATTTAATTACACACAGCTTTTAGTTTTCCATATACTTAACGAAAAACTGACAAATGAATAAACGTGACATTTCGAAATCTAACATGAAATACTGTACTGCTATTATGGCTTCCAGTACTCTTCTGCAATATCATCGTATAGTTAAATTAAGTTCATATAGCTTTTTTAAAATCCTAAAATTCTAGGTGATGCAAAACTTTTGACCATAGCTGTGCAGTGTGTAAAATGGTTAATTTTGACAACATTGTCAGACAGCAAACAAACAAGATTTATTGAGCGAAGGACATGCTACATAATGCTCAGTGAGAAAGCAAGCAGTGTCAGTCTGACTCTACCTGCCAATCCACAGGTCTGTGAAGTCACTAGAGCCCACCTGGTGTGGTATAGCTCAATTACAATGTACCCCAAAAACAAACCCCATAGCATTCCAATAATGTTCCAATAGCATTCTAATACCCCGCAAACAAACCCCATAGAATTCCAATGATGTTCCAACAGCATTCTGTAGTTCTGTCAGTGGTGACCATATAGGAAGCCAGTCAAGCCTGATTCCGTCCATCGGTTCTGTCTTCAAAGTCAAATAACTAACATTGCTCAGAAGATGCAAATAACCCTTGGATCTCCTCTCAGGTGTTAACAAGAAAGAGCATCAAAGTGTGACTATGAATAAAAGTCTTTCTGTGGTTCTGTGGTTCCCACCAGCAATTTTATCCCTCTCAGAACTGGATAATACTGGCATGAATTCCTGCAAGAGTGGCGGAGCACTGTACTTTTCTGAATATAACACACACCCTGTGCATGATAGAATGGGCTTACATAAGGTACTATATAACATAAACAACAGCACAGCACATAGATAGATAGATAGACAGGTAGATAGATAGATAGATAGATAGATAGATAGATAGATAGATAGATAGATAGATAGATAGATAGATAGATAGATAGATAGATAGATAGATAGATAGATAGATAGATAGATAGATAGATAGATAGATAGATAGATAGATAGACAGATAGACATATAGATAGATAGATAGATAGATAGATAGATAGATAGATAGATAGATAGATAGATAGATAGATAGATAGATAGATAGATAGATAGATAGATAGATAGATAGATAGATAGATAGATAGATAGATAGATAGATAGATAGATAGACAGGTAGATAGATAGATAGATAGATAGATAGATAGATAGATAGATAGATAGATAGATAGATAGATAGATAGATAGATAGATAGATAGATAGATGCACACACACACAACATGCAGCACTTTCATATAAGTCCACAGTAGCAACTAGACTATTCTATGATAACTGCACCACTGTAGGTATCAAATTGTCTTCAGCTGCTTAAAGGTGGATTGTTTTAGACAAAGAATCCACAGGATCAGATTGTGCTTGGAAGTTAACCATTACAGTCCTGGACTCCATTCTGTGTACCGGAGCAACAGACACAAAACAGGTCCTTTATCGTAATTACATTCATGGCATGAGAACTCATCAGAAGTCTAATTATGTGATGTGTGATTGCCTCTCATCTGCATAAATTACTGTATGCATTGCATTAATTCACAGGAGACTGGCTAGCTCAGAATGCGTCGTTATGCATGTCTCAGGCCATGTGCCTTCATCGGCTCATCTGCAACATTTTACATTACATAGCCTGTATAAAAAATCATCCAGAAAGTAATGATAATAATAAATATGAAATGAAATGGCTCTTCCAGCTATAATGTGGAAGAACCGTTGGAGACCTGTTTGCCCTCACTTGACTTCGTCACTAATCAGTTTTTCCTGCAGCTTTTGTACTCGTCTTTCCCCATCTTTATCCACCCCCTGTTGTGTTTTCACTGTGTCCTGTATCATTAATAGATATTCTGCATCTGATGGATATTCATAGCTTAACATACTGCTGCTGACTGTGGAAATGAACCTACAGGACTGGCATCTGAAACGTCTGCCAGCCACATGTAATCGTTAGCCAATGTGCCTCTGCATATCGTTTTCTACGAAGCTAAACCGATGTAGAGTGGTGTCCGTTTCTGTTAATATGGCATCAATGCCCTATTAAGCCTAGTCTGTTAATTGAATATAAAATCCAATTTCGTTCAGACAAGGGAATTCTTTTTCAAAACGATCGCTGCTCAATCATCCATCACATGCGTTGTGATTCCAGCACACGTTCAGATTGATTAAGGTTTAATCTAGGGCAGACCACACAGTCATAGTCTTCGTTGGGTGGCTGCTCAGCCAATACAATAAAATACACGGGATTCTCAGCAGAGATTTAACTGCAACCCGTGACCCTGGAATATCTCCACTGGGGGGAGCAGGTGTAAGGGCTGGGGTTTTTATGTGTGCTTGTTACAGAGCTAGATCATGGTACTGCCAATAAGAGATTATATCAAACTTGTCATATCCTTGCTGCCAAACAAATTCAATGTGGAACTCATACAAAATGCATGCCTGCATCAGTACTTGCTTGTTCCTTTCATTCATGTTGAACATGTTGTTTTTTTTTTATTTCTAGCATGAAGTTCACTAAGATCAGGGGTGTTATTCTCCAATACCAATCAGAGTCTGGAATGCCGCCAACCGGCTTCTGCAGAAGAAATTCAGTGCATTTCTGTGAAAAACAGAGTTAAGGAGCTTGGATTTAGAGCAGTTATCAGGGACCCTTTAATACACTAAGTTACATGTGCTCAAAAGCAGTGTGATTTACAGAGTGAAGTCCACGTTCAGTGAGAAGACGCTCAGTGTTATAAAGGAATGCGTGGAGTGTGTGTTCAGAGAATTCATCTAAGTTAACGCTGTGGCAGCAGGTGTCCCACTGTCTGAATCTTCAATAAAGTAAATGACACACATCTTAATGGAATGATAACTATGGCCATGGATCTTGTTGGCAGTGCATGCTAGGGTAGAGTCTTGCTTAATTTGTTTTATTGCAACAAATTTGCAATAAAACGAAGTTTTTCGCCCTGTTTTTTCTCCTTGTTTCAGAATACCCAATTATGTTGCCTTACTTGAAATGTGTTTTATTTGGTATCTTCTTTGCAATGGACTTTTCATATCACATGTATTATTCTTTTAAACTCCAGATAATATGTGGTATATGATATTGGTTAATCCAAATAAAAACACAACAAACCTGAGCTGTCTACCTGTGTTTACAGTATTGTTAAAGGCTTCTGCAAAGAGGTGAGCTAGTTACAACACTAGTTCAAGTATCTATATTTAATGTCAATACACTGTGCAATGTGTCATTTCCTCATTTGTAAGTAATACCACAAGGAACAATACTGTATTAATAAAAGAGGCAATTTCTTTGGCAGTATTCAATTGTCTTGTGTATTCAGTTCAGTCACATTGTATTTATTTATTTATTTATTCATGTATTCATGAGAAGGGATAAGCAGGTGATGTTGAATATTACAAGACCCCATTCTAAGAGGTTAATGGGAATGATCTTTGACTCGACGGGAGGTTCCTGCCCATGTTATCACTGCTGGAGGCGTAATATGGTCTGTCAGCGGGAAACATTTTAGTGGAATGGTGGGAAGCCATAGCAACTAAGGCATCTTCATCCCCATCATCATCACTGATCCCTTCTGTGATAATCTCATCTTTCATTATTCTCTCTCTCTCTCTCTCTCTCTCTCTCTCTCTCTCTCTCTCTCTCTCTCTCTCGTAGTAAATTTCATAACTACATGGCATTAAATGTCAAATTTAGCACAGCAGACAAAATTGTTGCTCTAAAATGTTTCAGTCTTTTATGTTCTGGTACGAGTGAATGTGAGCTTTCAAAGCCCCCTTTCCCAATCTATTGATAATCTGTGTTTTTTTTTTTTTTTTGTGTATGTCTGTTTTCATGGATCCTGATTAACAGTAATCATGGACTGCCTTGCCTAACATTAGTGTTTGGTTTCATAAACAATGGTTATCACTAGTCATGGACCAACTAATATTACCTTAGGTAAGGTAAACTAAGATTAGGGCTAATTGGAGTCTGCATTTATACTATTATACTGTCTACTGTAACAGACCAGCTGCCTGGGATCTGAGTAATGGTACAATGCAAACATAATGATATATGGTGAGGCTTGCAATATATCAGGTTTCAGATACCCCACCCCCCCCATGTATTTGCTCCATTTGCAGACTACTACAAGCAAAAAACATTTTCTATAACAAATGTGATTAATTGCATGCAGAGAAAAAAAAAAACACAGTGCAGCAAAACCAACATCAATCACAAAAACACAGATTCCAATAGAGGCCGTCAAAACATGTTACAAGTTATTATTACTTAAGAATTCTATATATATATATAAATATATATATATATATATATATATATATATATATATATATATATATATATATATATTTTTTTTTTTTTTTTTAACTGAAGCCACTGCAATAGTCCTGGATAGTTTTTTTGATGACCATCGTCAACTATTGTGCAATGAAGACCTTCAAAAATCCAATTAAGCTGGAGACCGACAGATGGAAATATCTAACAGTATCACTGCAGGCCAAGAACAATGCAATTAAAATGATAATTGCTGCTAAAATGAATTAGCCTACTAAGCCATCTGCCATTTCATATCCCACAAACAGTGTTTCAGAAAAAAAAAAAAAAAATTAAAAAATTGATTACAGGTATAGAAGCTGTATAGAAAGTGTATGCAATCTGAGTCTGGTTATTGATAGAACACCGACTGAATATACACCCTATGCAAACAGGGATAACACTGTGTAATAATAAAAACAGCAGTTACCATGAACCACATGTGAAATTACAGTACTTACAGTGTGCAGTCGTTAGAGACACTTAATGGACAGTGTTACCCTCAAATATGTACTGTGTATGCAGACTTCAGAAACACTCAAACCTCCACATCGATCTTAGTGATGAAGGATAACAGTAAAACTGTTAGTCACACTTTATTTTAAGGGACCCTTTACTGTGCTAATGCATTATCACGTGCTGTTCAGTTTGTGTTAACAACTTATTTATAAATAAATACACGTTAAAATACAAGAAATCTCTTTTTCTAAACATTTTTCCAATGAATTTAAAAGTTAATATAACAGTATACAGTTCATTGCTCACATAAAAGTCATGGAATGCAAATACATGTACATCATGAAATGAGTTAAATTAATGGCATTAGAATAAGGTGTGGGGGAGAAGGGGGGGGGGGGGGGGGGGTACAGTTCACTACCCTCCCCACCGACACACAAACTAAATTACAAAGACCAGGAAATCTGTTCATTCTGAGTTTCATACCAGGCACATTGCCGGCAGATGGTGGAAGGGATGGCTAAAACCTTTCTGTTATAAAAATGCCACACACTAAATGGCC
The DNA here is from genome assembly GCF_017654505.1 of Polyodon spathula. Classification (NCBI taxonomy): domain Eukaryota; kingdom Metazoa; phylum Chordata; class Actinopteri; order Acipenseriformes; family Polyodontidae; genus Polyodon; species Polyodon spathula. Next base: position 2,034,920 of record NC_054569.1, on the reverse strand, counting down.
AGTAAATCTATTGGAATACTGATTTATTGAAGATAAAGATCAAGATCGTTGAAACCGAATGCTCAAATAGCCCAGTCTCTATTGCTTTTAATTGTCCGCTATGCAGATGATGTGATCAAGTATAATGCTTTTCATATTAGTCTCTAATTAGGTGAGGAAGTGCCTGTCATGTATTGAATGTCCTTTTGGCTTATTCTCTAATAGCATGGACCCCATTCATATCCACACCTCATGAATGACATATCTGTTTTGCATGGCCCTTGCGCATTCAGGCGTTTAGAATCACTGTCTTAATTTATATTCAGATCCAAAATGTCACATTAATGAATACCCAAACAGATACTTTCCAGTATGAATCCACTGCTGCCTGTGAATGGCATCCTGCATTAATGGGTTTGTTTATCTGTTTCGCATCTTGAGTTTTAATTAGGATACGAAGGCAGTCAAAATAGGTCAGAGGCCTGTAAAACTTTTGATACTGTGAAATTCCTGCGAGCTCCTGTAAGATACATTTGCTGCTTCCGAACCATCTTTACGCGTGAATCCTGAAGCCCTGCAAGATTCACATGAGCGCCGTTCAGTTTTCAATAGCCACTTCAAGAGACGTGACCATGTCTATATTAGTTTAAAACCCATGAGATGTATTGCACCTAAGCTGTTGTTTCCCGATCTTTCCGGTTCACTTTACAGATATGTGTGCGTGCCTGTTGGTGTTTCATTGCAAGTTAACCTCTAAAGACAGCTACCCTAGACAGCTCATGAACTCAAGTTAGCTTTCGGGAAACGGTACAAACTGGATGTGCTACTATGGGTGAGAGTTTAGCCCTGACAAAAAATGTTCCATTACAAAAGAAAGTTAGAGAATGTAGTTGGGATTTGAATGTAGTTGGGATTTTATGGTTATTAATTCAAGAGTTGCTTGTTATGCAAAAACAAAAGGTAAGATATGAAAGAGAAGCATTATGGAGCAGCTCTTTATAAAGATCAGGGATGGCTGTGCTTGGATGCACTGGAATGGAATGAAAAGTGAATTCATGGTGCGACACACACAATATATAACATGCTTATTGGTTGGCAGAATCAGATGTGAAAGAAAAGCCTCTTATTAAGTGTTTTACTCAGCTTTGTTTTTTTTTATTGTAGTAACAGCTTTACAGCTGCGCTAATATAATTACAACATACAGTAGATGGGTTTAAATGAATTTCAAATCAAGCAATGTTTCTGAGATTCTGTTTCAAAGACAGTTTGTCTTCTACCGCGCAACAGAGCTGAAATTCAGAAGGGTTTTGGGGACCCCTGGTGGCAAGAACAAAAACAACGCTCCGGAAAGCCTTTCACGGCTGAAAACAGACGGCAGAAAGCTTCAGAGCTCGTTTTTCATGAGCAAGCATGATACAGGTCAGTTATCAGAGTTATCACATCTTTTAAATTGTTCGCCTTGCAATGGCTGTGCCTGACTGAATCTGCCCACTTGATTGACTTTGACAATTTGCCTTTTAGAAAAAATAAATAAATGCATCCTGTATGGAACTTCAGAGCTGCATTCTGTAAGCAGGTCTGTGGAGCTTTTTGCTTTTGGTTAAATAATTTAAATGCAGGCGATCATGCATACAGCATGAGATCAATGACATGACCGGAAAACTGTACAGTGCATTGCAACAAACACAGTTAACAGTTTGCATTAAGCGTCTTTGATTGCGGTATTTACATAGAAGCTACTTGGTAAATACAAGTGTACTTCCACATAATTACAATGCTAGTGTGCATAGTTACAATGTAGCGTATGTGTAACATTGCAATTATGTGTAAGTACACCTGTATTTTTGTAACTACACAGCACTTAGAGATACTTTATGTAAAGTGTTACCCAAATAAACCCCATAGGATTTGGATGATTTAAAATGTCTCATTTATTTAACCAGTTAGCATTGTATTGAACAGATAGAGAGGGCGTGTACCAGAGGCTTGATGCATGTGGGAGGTACAGTAGATGGTGTCTTTAATATTAAATAGGGGTGTCTGTAATATAGAAGCTGACTTTACATTGCTGTCAATAGGATGCAATTGGGGCTGTAACACACAGGTCTGAATAGAGAGGTGGATATTATACTGAGGCGGTCTGAAAGCAATGTTTTACTGCACAATAAGCATCTGTGCTTTTGTTAAAATCATTAAAAAAAGAGCATATTGTTATGACTTGTTTTATCCAATCATCTTCGTTGTGTTTCCAGGCCAGGCTTCGGCATGTCATTGCTGTTAAATCTCCATGCCCTGATCCCGATACTCCCCTGTATGTATCCCTGTAGCCTGTGGCAGTCCTGTAGGAAACGGGGGGCCCGGCGGCCCCTCGATGAGGGAGACCTCATGTGCCGATGCTGTCTCGTTTATATTATAAATTGCAATTACAGACGACAAGGCAGCGTTGCTGAAGTAACGCGCTTCTAATGACAGCTTGATGCACGTTCCAGTATAAAATGAGAAAAGGGGAATAATAAAAGTGAGGCTGGTAAACAGGATTCAAAAAAACAAAACAAAAAAACAAGTCTTCAGTGATCTGATTTCATTTCCATGCTAATGCTAAACCAAGGGGGACATCAGCGCCGTCATGCAAATCATCTGAAAAGAATGGAGAGATCCACGGTCAGGCTTTTTCTTCCTTGGCTGTGTACCCATCATAATTAAACAATTCCTCATTTCTAATGACAATGACACATCATCTAGACCCAGGACTTAAACACTGTGTTCTGTATTATGCCTACAGGGGGACCAATTGCTGTATGCAAAACCATGTTTCCTATGCTGTCTATGCCAGATGATTAATAAACTATAAGAAAAGACTACAGGACATTTTCAAATTCAGCTTACTGTTCAGATGTACCGTTAAAACAGAAAGGCAATGTGTACTGCCATCCCACTGCTGAAGCACACAATTAGGTGTAATGCTGAGGGCTTCCCAGGTTCAGAAGAAGGTAATACAAGGTAACAATGCTGCAAACAGAATATGCAGGTGCATTGACAGAGATTCACAGATTTCAATAACATGTCCATCTGGTGTTGTGACCAATTTCATCTTAACTCTGAGACGGGTAACTAATGGGATGTTGTTGTCATGCAGTTAGCATCAGTCAGACCACCATGTGTACTGGTTTACATTTCAGCCCTTATGGTATATATATTTCAAAAAAAGCTACACTATAAGTGTCTGTAATTCAATTTACATAAAGAATTTTAAAAAAGCATTAACGCACGGCACACACTATAATTAAACACGTGGTTACATATGTACAGTGTAATTACTAAAGATGCTAGAAACTGCCAACATGTTTTCCTTTTTTAATTAAGCATATTGTGACTGCACAGCCATGTGCTTAATTATTGTGCCATCCGAGTGCTATTGCAATTCCATTTCAGTTTGGTTAGAGACTCCTAATGTAAAGTGTTACTGAACATTCATAGGCTTTACAATCAGTGTCAAATGAATTTGGCTATGCTTCGTACTTTTACGCTGGTGATGTGTAAGGTTATACAAGCATCTAACAACATTGCATGCGAGTCTTCCTGGTGCTTTTCTGTCTGTAGAAATATGTCAGTGGTCACCGAGTGTCCTCTTTAGATAGTGACACTACAGTTCTGATCACCTGAATAGATGCTGCTCACCCTTGCACTTACTGTACGCTGCATAAGAAACTGCTTTGCAGACACAGCAGTGCAGGTTTGTTAAACTCTGCTACTGAAGGACACAGACAAGGCTTCAAAACCCCCAACCCATCCCTGCTGCCAATGGAAATGTAGCGCGGGTGTAGAAATGCATGGCATCATTTGCAGAATGCATTCCAGCCAATTTAGGATTGCCATCTGAAATGTCAATTAATTTAACGACGTCAGAGTGCATCGAGATATCAGTTTGCTTAATAATCTCTGTAAAGCATCTTTCATTAATAAGTTGCGCGGGAGAGGAAAAAGTACAAGAGGTGGATCTGAATATAAATGAGCGGGTATGACAGAAAAAACATAAGCAACACATTTATGTCTGGTTGAAGCTTTTAAAATGTAATGTCTACCATTATAGACAATCACATCAAAAACAAAGCATCTTTCAAAAACTGCATGATAAAACGCACCCGTATTCAAAGCTACAAGCTAATGTTACAGTTCAATATTGTATGGGCACTCTGCTGTTTTAAAGACCAGCCTTGTGTTAAAAACATTACGACTCATAAGAACCTCCAGATGTCTTGCTACAGTGAACTATTAACTATTGACTTGATTAACTATTAACTATTGACATGAACTATTAACTTTTGGTTCAGTCAGGAAACTGATTTGATTATTTATTAAAACATAGATTAGGCAGCACTGCTACATCATACACATTGTACACCACGTTCTTTGACCTCTCGAGGTACCTCTGCCCGTAAATGGGCTCACAGACATGTGGACAGGCAGGAGCGATGCCCTCCCCTGTTAGACGAAGCCAAAAAGCAGGAGGAGGCTGGGGAGGAGGAGGCTCTGGGCACAGGGGGTGGGGTGGGGGACGTAATGGACTGAGCTAAAATATAAATCCCTTCCTTGTAGACGTATTGTTTATCAAAGACCATTCAAATGATGATTTAATCTTATATCGGCAGCGCCTAAACTGTGCTTGATATCTACGTGATCGTGTGTATGTGTATATATATAGTGAGTATGTATATAGAAGGTTCCCATGATATGCAATACAATAGAATTAGCCACTACATGATCATTTATCCACCTGTCTCTGTACGTCAGGCATCCTTGAGCTTATGCCAGTTGACATGCTTTGAGATGCTTGTTTTGAGAAGGTGTTTTTGCATCACAATGAACACAGCAGACAATGAAATGAGCAGTTTCCGTGTGACTATTGCAAATGCAAATATCTCCAGCTTGGCAGAGAGTGACACTTTCCACAGCGTTCGTGAGCAGCTTCAGTTCATCCAAAATGAAACTAATCTTCAGATAAAAGCCAATTTTAGGCTAGGGTTAGAGTTAGGGTTAGAGTTAGGGTTAGTGGGGTTGGAGATGGGGTTGGGGTTAGGGTTGGGGTTAGTGGGGTTAGGGTTGGGGTTGGGATTAGTTTTGGGATTAGGGTTGGGGTTGGGATTAGTTTTGGGATTAGGGTTGGGGTTGGGATTAGGGTTAGGGTTGGGGTTAGGGGGGTAGGGTTGGGGTTAGGGTTAGGGTTAGGGTTAGGGTTGGGGTTGGGGTTGCAGTTGGGGTTAGGGTTAGGGATGGGGTTGGGGTTAGGGTTGGGTTAGTGGGGTAGGGTTGGGGTTGGGGTTAGGGTTAGGGTTAGGGTTGGGGTTGGGGTTGGGGTTGGGGTTGAGGTTGAGGTTGAGGTTGAGGTTGAGGTTGGGGTTGGGGTTAGGGTTGAGGTTGGGGTTAGGGTTAGTGGGCTCATGGTTAGGGTTGGGGTTAGGGTTAGGGTTAGGGTTAGGGGGTTAGCTTAGGTTTGGGGTTATATCAGGTTTGAGAATCTGGCTTGTATAATATGTAGTATGTTGTCACAGTAAACTATATGGTATATTTTTCTGACTCACAAAAAAGTGGCAGTGTTATGAAGTACTTTATGACCTATATACGGTATTACCTTAGTGAATTCTAATAACTATGCTGTGCAGATTCAGCTGTCTCATTGGGAATTCCAGTGTGAGGTAGGCCAGCAGTGTACAGCAAAGACTGTCATAATAAACAGTGTGTTTAACCCCTTCTATGGTGGTATACAGTACGCAGAAAATCTGCCAAATGCCATATCTATAATATGTCGAGTTCAATATCTTGCTGCATGCCCGCAAACACAATCTAATGTAAAAAACGGAGGTGTATTTACCAACTCTTGGGTTATGACATTTCATATAACAGAAATAACAATGTAACAGCGATGACCACCCGAGCTGCTTTTCTCTCTCTTTCTTTTTAACCCAATGCTTTTTAAATCACAATAACAATGTCTTACAGCTAACGACAGCTCCTTAATGCTGTACCATGCAGAGAGGTAATGGCGGTGCTAATAATGATAGGGTTTTATAGACAACAATCATTACTTATATAAGATGACAAACAGAAATGTTTGGATTGAGTCATGCAACATCAGTCAACAGCTTGAATGATTCCCCAAGCAAGTCAATCTGCAGACTACATTAACATGATTGACGAGCACCTCTTAACATGCAGCATCATTATTTATCACAGACGGTGCAATTTGGAAACACATAACCTATAGCTAGTTATGAATAATGAATGCATCTCAGCTGAGCACACAGCAAATATTTCTGTGCAAGCTTTGTTTTTAATGTGCAGCTTTTTAAACCCTTTTATGGCAATTTGCAATTGCATTCTTACAGCTAGGCTGAGAGTTACTGTAAATAAATATCTGTGAGACGGATTTCTCTTTGTATCAATCATTTATTTTAGGGATATTCCCGGAATATACATGGATTGCAATCTAGGGTAATTCCCTAGTGGTGGAAAATGCTCTAAATTTGTTTAAAAATAACCCTGTATAAGCAGAAATGTGTCTTTGGGATTCCATTAATACCAATAATTGATTGAAATAAATTGAAATGAATAATTATGAGCAATTGCAATGCAATGGTTCTGGTCCTCTTTATCGTACATCAAAAGACTTCCAGTGTGTATCGGTTAGTAGATATCATGTTTTAAAAGTGCATGTGGGCTATAAAATGTATTCCTTTTAAAAATCCACCCTCGATGGATAATTGCATAACGGCTGAGATTAATGGTCTTCTTTTCTCAGCCGCAATTACTTTAAAGGAAAGAGCTATGAAGATAGGTTGTTGTAACTGAATTAACCGGGGACCAGATGGATTAGGGGCGACATGATAGACGAATTCACTTTAAGAGTCATACATAATCATTTTCGGCAGTTTAAATTTGATAAGGGGATGGGTATGGGAGGGTCAGTTTTTGCTCATTTTCTCTCATATAATTCACAAGACGGATTTGTATAATAAACCCTTGAGAGGCGACGGATTTCCAAGAACAAAGTAAACTATGCTGCTACAAAATGCTAATGCACTTCACAGACTATAGAAGAAATAAAACACAACTTAAAATATTAAGAAACACAATGTTACACCTACAAGACATCAAAGTGATTCTCCAAATAGGCCTGAAGTAGTCTAAACTCTGTTAATAGTACACAAGGTTTTAGTCATCTTATTTCTGATAACTTTATTAAATACGTTTGCTTTGATGTGAGCATCAAAGAGCTCACGTGGGTTTATTTTAATTCAAAGCCTCGTGTCTATTTTAGTTCTGACTAGTGCTTAAGTTCCTGCTGCAGAAGTAAACAGCGATATAAATCTATTACACACACGCACGACTATTGTCAAAGTATTATCCAAACACTGTATGATGTTCCAGTGGTCGTGTTTCAAACTATGATTTTTTTTTTTTTTTTCAATATTAAGAGTGGAACGTGGAATCAGTAACTGCACTGGATCACACAACACTGCCCGCTACACACACACACATTCACTACAGTCGAATAATGTTGTTTGCTGTTTTTAAATTATCCGTCTCCTATTCACTCATGCATACAGAGTTATTACAGTAGCTAAGGAGCCCGGTCTAGAGTCACTTTTATTAACAGCATTCTTTTCAATAGGGCTTGAATCATATTCACATTTCCAGCAAGATGTAGTTACTCTGCACCTGACAGCAAACACACATTGTTCTGCTGGTGACCTCTGGAAAGCATAGCAGTGAAGAAAGGATGTCTCTCCTTTTATCACCTCACCTTGACACCCCAGGGGACACTGGTATACTGTCAAAGAACATCCAACCAACCCCCTGCTTTATGCATAATGAATCTGAGAGAGTTCAGCACAGCTAGAAATAGTAATTCTGCAATTCAGCTTGAAAATGCCTGTGAGGTGACTTGCCCATGTCTACCCTTTGCTACAGAGGATATTTTAATTCTCAGGCCTGTGAAAAGTTTCATGTCGGATGGGAGCCAATGGGGTCTGGATTTTGACCCTGAAATATTGAGTAAAAGAGTTGAACCTGTGAATGTCTGTAACTTCTTAGGACCTATAAAGCTTGTCCACAAAAAGAGGTTTGAGGTAACACTATGATACTGTCTGCCTGTCTGACCATATGACAGTGTTGGGGGAACAGAAGACCATTTTGGGTCTGAGGTCTGATACAATACTTTTCACAGAGCTCCACTTCTGATACATTACTATAGATATTCCTTAGGAAGAGGGTGGGAAAACACAGAGTGGAAATATATGAAAAAATAATAGTAACGATAGTACCTTCACTTCACACACTGGCCATATACTGTAGTGGGAAGAATATTCCAGCTGTTTCAATGCTTCAGGGGAAAAAGAAAGGTTTTATGCACACCCTCTTGAGCGATGTTCCATATCCCTTCATTAATAACCGGCAGAGGGTGCATGTGGAGCACTAGTTTGAAGAATGCAAACAGCTGCGCCTGACTGAACAATAAAATCCTTTGTTTTAATGTAGAACAAAAGGAAGTGGAATAAGGAAATTCATGGAGCAAAAAAGATCTTGAGCTGATCAGGAAATATCAAGTAGGGTTGCCATGCTCTGCAGTATATCCACAGTGTATATTCAACCCAGAAAAGCTTTCATCTTTAGACCTCATTCAACTCGTCTGTACCTATATATATATTGTGATGGAGTGCACATTCCAGAGGCAAAGAATGCACACTCCATCTGGGTAACGGTTGTAGTGATGGTTTCAAAGAAAACTAAAATAATAAAATGTGACGACAACATAAACCAACTGGGTAGTAAACAAACTGTGAAATAATGTAATGTGTTTAAAAGTAAAATTACAGTTAATAAATTCATGTAAATGGGTTCCCACAGATTGATGTATTAGGTTAAATCACAGACTTGGGTTTATGTTATGTTTTGTTGAAAAAAAAAAAAAAAGCTATTATGTTAGAAAGGATGTAGGAAGGCTTTAAGACCCTGGGGAGCATACTGATGTCAGGCGTGAGCATCAATTGGTCTTAATTGTTTAATTTTCTAATCGTCTAGCAGTTAAAGCTGGTAAAGTTGAAATGGTAGGGGGAGGGGAGAACAAAGAGAAGAGACCAAACGCTGAGGTAACAAAGAACTTTAAAACTGAATGGATAGTTTGTTTCAGGGTAAGCAGAATTAGCCTGTCCCTGTTTAGTTTGGAGGGAAAAACAAGTGTTTAGTTTAGGACCCAAGAAAGGGTTTGGTTTTGTTTGTTTATTTGATTTCAAAAAATAAATGCAACCCCCAGAGGGTAACTGAACTGCTGCTGTTAGTGTTTGCTATTTAAATACACCTGCTAGTGAGTGGAAGACTATCCTACACAGTCATAGAGTGCAACCAGAAGCAAGGATTCATCACTATATATATATATAGATATATTTCAATAAGACACTACCTTGACACAAGCCATCTTTGTCTATATTTGCATGTACTGCACTGCAGCTGCTGCAGTTGCCTCCCCTGGATTCTGTGAAAGATCATTCAATTCCATTCTGTTTTTTTTAGATAATATTTGCCAGTGCATTCACTATAGTGTGTAATTTGTGTGGCGACACTTTCCATGAAGTGTCTCAAGTTACTTTGTATTTGCGCAGTAGATACTTAGTACATACATGTGTACTTGCACATCATCACAACGTGACTATGCACAGTTACAATGTAACATGTACACAACTGTATTAGAGAAAGAGTTTGGGTTGAGTTTAGAGTTAGGGTAAGGTTTACAGTTAGGGTTATATAATGCAAAAAGGGTTTACGCATAAGTACACATCTACTAAGTGACCACCATGTAAATACACAGTAACTAGAGACACTTAATGGAAAGTGCGACCACTTGGCTGTAGTTTTAAGAAACTCAGAGACAAGTCCCACCTTCAATTAACTACTACAGTCACTGGACACGCGTGTTATAAAAACTGTCCTGTACTTACCTGTACTTGTCCTTTGATTTCCATGCCACCTCCACCTCCATCCACATGCAGCCAATTCTCTCCCCTGGAGAGGGTGCCAGCTGGAGTCCTATCCACCACCTCCTCCAGCGAGTCAAGCTGTCAGCCGAGGACAGGCCGGGCATGCCAGGGAAAGAGTATCAAGGCCGACAAGGTACTCTGTGCTTTTATTTGCTGATGAACAAGCATGTTCATTCAACTGGCTTACTAACACACATTCTGAACCTATTTCTTGTCTCTGGTCCTCTTTTGGAATAACATAAAAATGGCAGCTACTGCAGAGTGCTGTAGCAAACACTTGCTTTTAAATGTGACTGCATACTGTGCACTGAGCTCCACTGCCATCTCCTGGTGGCTTGTTGTATATGCTGTGGTTTTTCAACAGCTGGGGGGGTGTAGAAGCCTTTACTGCATATTCACGCCTAGCTAAATTCAGAGAGTGTAGAGGTTGTCAATTGGAATGTATAAGCTTGCTAATGAATCAAACGGGGCATAAGGAAGGATGATATATATATATATATATATATATATATATATATATATATATATATATATATATATATATATATATATATATATATATATATATATATATTCTTTTGACCAGGAATTGTTGAGAGTTTCACAATTGTTGAGATAGTCCAGATTCCTACTTCATTGTGAATACCACCCCTCCACCCTTGATGCAAAGTAGACTATAAAAAATATTTTAAAAATAAATAAAACATGTAACAGAAAAGATAATGTATGTAACAATTGGATTTTTATTTTACAGCAATATAAAAAGGAATCCCATTCATGTTAAAGGCAGAAAGGTCCATCTCATCACTTTATGACATGTGTGTGCACAATTGAGTATTTACAAATCCTCCAGTAACAGGCACACTAGTAATTAAAACACAATGGGTTATTTTGGGGTATTTTTCACTATACATCTTTTGACCAGTATTTGTATTAACTTTCTTCATTTTCCAGAGTCCTGCTAAATTCATAAATACAATTCAAATATCTGCAAAAGGGTTTCATTTAGTTCTAGTTTGGAGGCTAGAAGAGACCTTTTTTTTGGCTTCAGTATATTAAGATGCTAATTTCTAATTATGATATATTACCGCTGTTGCCTTCCTGTAAGTAAACAACAGGGCCTCATTTGCGTTGGAGGAAAGTGAAATTAGAGATTACTGAATGAACTAATAATGTACATAATAACTAAACATTTATAAACAATTAACACAACAACAACAAAAAACCAAAACAATATTATCCATCCTTTTCATTGCTGGTTTGGTAGAAATCATATGCAAAGCTTATCATTTCGAGATAACAATCTCTTCCATTAACATTGTAGCATTGCATAGTCAAACCACTTTTTTCTTTTTTAAGCTGAGCTGCAATTTGCATTGCAAAATCAGATGTTCAAATCATTATCTTTCTTATTTATTCTTTTGTATTTTAACATCACGCTAGGTAATAGAGCACACAAAGACAATGACACTACACCATTAGCGGGTCTGTGGTCATAGCTTTAGCCAAACCCTGCATTATACTGCTAAGCTCTCACACTGAACCCTCATGGTCCTATAGCAAAACCTCCACGTTTGTAGTTAAAGGAAAACCCATTTGGTACAACAATACCCAAACTTGAAAAAAACACAACAGATGATTACTGCAGCTACGCCATCAGCTTGTTGACAGAGACTAGAAATGTGAGGATCATCTGAGCCAAGGTGAGGGAGTATGAGAGGCTACAGCTGGTGGAAGCTTTTGCAGAAAGGTAAAGTGGTGTGGCATTCAAAGGATTCGCTGTGCTGTTAGTTCCTGGCAGAGCAGAAGGTATTCCTGTCGGGTTGGAGTTGGTTGCGTTCCCCGGTGAGTTGGTACTTGTAGCTGTGGTGCTGGTGCTGTTCTGGGAGGGGCTGGACCCAGACGCAGTGCCGTTGGTACCAGAGACTGAGGAGTTGACAGACACATTGGTGTTTGAACTGGGGAACGTTGAAGTTGAGTTTGCTCCTGGAGAAGTGCTATTGGATTTGGTGGCGTCTGTTGTGGAGTTGGTTTCATTTGAAGTTGCATTGCCGGCATCCGCTGATAAAGAAATAATAATTACGAATGTAAGTGAAGGACTTTGTTGTTTTTTACAGATATGATATCAAAGTTAATACTATAATAGGTATAATTAGCTGGTAATAATAAACAATCCATGAAATTCAGTCAAAGCACAGTGTCTGCAATAATGTCGTCAACGTGTATTAATACCCTCTGTATATACAGTTAAAGATAGGTAAGTAATTAATTTACTTATATAAAAAAAAAAAAAAAAAAAAACACTGGTCTCACTGAACAAAGAAAATAGTATAAGTGATTGCAGTTATCAGTAATAGTCGAGGACAACTCTTACAAAGAGGGAATAGTCATGTTCTCCTAACCCATATGAATAATGCCTGGCACTCACCTCCTTCAATGTAGACTGGCAATGCTAATACAAGCACACAGAGAGCAATCATTGACGTGAAAGGTAGCATTTTCTCTGTGTCTTCAGCCAGAGCCCCACAGAATAATTAAAATGTGAACAGCAAGGCTTTTAGCAGGGTTATAGCCTCTCTTATTGAAGGACACGCCCAGGCAATGAAGTCATGGTCTGGGAGGGGATGGATTGCAAATATATGTTTTACAGTTCTGTGTATATAACTCATCTCTTTTAAAAAAAAAGATTATACAAAGTATGATTTAATTATATTAGACTTATATTAGACATGTACGTACTGTATACAATATATTGCAAAGATGCCTTGCCCTTTAAGAAACGTTATATGAGTATATGCCATGACCGAATCAAGCAGAACAGACATATCACATAACCTGTTTGAATTCTAATATGAACAGAATGCCCAAATAACCCTTTGCTAGAATTAACTTCTCTAAAGAAAAGTTAAACATACATAAAGTTCTTTCTGTTCTTTCAATTGTAGGCTTTCAACTCACTCCAGAGCAAATTAAATATCAAATAGCTGATGTGAGTCCCGAGTTTTTATCTTGACTAACTTCCTTCTCATGTTTTACTGTTGCTCTTAATAGCAAGCATGTCTATTTTTGCTGTGAAACCGGTTTGACTGCGCAGGTGAATTCTTCAAGCTTGCTGAAACTGGATTATTATTATTTTTTATTTAATTGAGGTCAGATTGTACGTGTGCAACCGTTTAGTGTCTTACATCATTTCACATGACTGTTGACAGCCCTTGCTCATGTTTTGCAAATGGTTTGTAACAATTATTAACAATGTACTCAGCCTCTAATTAAAACTATTAACCCTTTAAGGTACAAGAGATCATTTTTTCACCCAATTTTCTCCCAATTTGGAATGTCCAATCGCTTTTCTCCTCACCGCAGAGATTCCCCACATTCACCTAAAATTATTGCTGATGAAGGAACGCTCCCGACTGTAAGGGGTACACACCTTAGCTGTGCCTTTGCTAAATGAAAGGGGGGCTTTCCATGCAGCAGAAGGAATATATGTACTGGAGTGTGTACTGAGCACTTTAATTTAAATTGTAGAAAATTCCTATTGTTGGCTGAAGGTTCAGAAGACCGTATTCCATCACTAACGCACTGTCTATCCAGAAGAACTAGTTCTGGAAAGACAATAGTGCCATTGAATATTTAGAGAAAAAAAGTAATATAGAAATTGCTTTTCCATCAGATATGTTGCTAATGTTGCATTCCCTTTAGTGCAAAAAAGTACAGTGTTGAAAAGTACTGTTGTTGAAGCTGACACCCTGGTATCCTTCAAGAAGCTGCTTGATAAGATTCTGGGATCAATAATCTACTAACAACCAAACGAGCAAGATGGGGCGAATGGCCTCCTCTCGTTTGTAAACTTTCTTATGTACATAAAAGGAAACAATGCCTATACATATATTTGTGTCAGTGCGATACGAACTACACAGACTTTTCAAACATGAAAATGTAAGGGGACAGACTAAAAGTTTAACTCAACCCTACCACTGCATTATTCAAAGTGAAATGCAAACCTTCCTGGCTTCAGTATGAGTTTCACCATGGTTTCGGTTGTGCAGAACCTCTCGATCTTCTGATCTGAATCTGAGATGAAAGCCTGCAGGGATATACACCATGTGACTTACCCTACACAAATGTTCTCTTTGCATTTTAGAGATAACATTATTTGCAAGTAGATATATCTTTTCAACTACTTTTAAATGCCAGCTAAATTCCTGTGGTTACAAAAACACAGAAAACAGAGGACAGGGGCAGTGCAAACAATTGAGGCTGCAAAATCTAAATTGCCTAGCGATCAGGCAATTATTTTACATTGTGGCCTGTGCAAGTTTGTGAGCAATGCAAATTCCTCAACATGCACAAATAATGAGCTGCAATCATGAAAATGTACATCGGGCTATTTAGCAGCCACGCTTGCAAACCAGAAGTGAGGTGAGTTAGGAGTACAAGAGAGCAGTAGGCGCTGTGTGAGATTTGTGGAGCACGAAACTGAAACCAAGCCAAAAAAGGTCAGAAAAAGGCAGCAAAGTCCTCTTGCCCTAATCGCAAGACAAAACCCTAACCCTGAATCTAACCGTAACTCTAAACCCAACCCTACCCCTCAGCTCTGTACATCACTGTTGCATTTTCATCTTTAAAATAGGAATGAATTAAAGACTGGAGTACACTCTTTGAAAAGTTACAGCCATTTTAGGCTTCCTTTGTATTTTTGGGGTTCCACTGTCCTTTGAAAAAACAATATGATTGTCCACAAAGGACCTTCTCCAGGGGCCAGGGCAGTTATTACATGAACAAGCAAAGCATTGTTCTCCAATGACTTAGAACAGAGGAGGATCATCTGAGACATTCAGAACGCAGAGTTAGAACCCTTCTGTGAAACGCTTTGTATCGTACATTCACATGAAAACCTTTTACAGCTGCATGGTGGAGAAGTTACTGGTAAACTATCTAATCCTACACACTGAAGTGGTGATAAGTTATAGGAAAAGCCTGGGCTGTATGCCACAGACTTCATTAAAAATAAAGGATTAAAAACACTGTTCTTATATTATATTGGACAGAGACAAGAAAGCCGTGCATGGTAAGTTCAACCTGCAGGTAATTTCTATACAGTACTTCTCAAAGGTGAACAATTCTAAATTAGCATGATTCAATATGATAACCAAGAAGCCTCTTTTAAATACACACACTTGGACGTCTTTGCTCTTTTTGATAGGTATTCCCTATCTGTTCAGATAAAAAGACGGGAATTCAATGAAGAAAGATTGGACGAAGTAGAGCAGAAGGATATTGCTGACAGTGATATCCAGGTCTCTGGGGAGACCGACCAATCATGTCCGCCTCAATTTCTTCTGTGAGAGGAAAACGCATTAACAGACAGCTAATAAAAAGCTCAAGCAAAAGCATTGGTCTGTGCAACCTCAGGTCAGCATTACGTAACGTGCATGAGAAATAAATGCATTATAACATAACATTTTCCACTGCGTGACTTTTTGAGTGTGTAAACACTATGTAAACCTAACCAAACTACAAGCTTATAACACAGCACCACCTCGCAGCTCACCCTGGATAATAGACATCAGGTTTACATGCAGTAAGCCAGATTCTTCACTGCGTTTTACACAGAAGTGTAATCCGTAAACCTTCATTCTATGCACAAGATGGGAATACAGGCTTCCAGAGATCCTCCAGATGGTCACAGATTATATGCCTTTCATAGTGGACCACCATCACAAAGTGCTTTACAAGATATTAGACTAGGGTGTGTGAACTATGCATCAGCTGCAGAGTCGCTTACAACAACGTGTCACCCGAAAGACGGAGCACAAGGAGGTTAAGTGACTTGCTCAGGGTCACACAGTGAGTCAGTGGCTGAGCTGGGATTTGAACCGAGGACCTCCTGGTTATAAGCCCGTTTCTTTAAACGCTGGACCACACAGCCTCCTATGACGTGCTTGAGCAAAAGAAGATTCTAAAAAAGTTCCATTACAATTAGGGAAGTTTTTTTTTTTTTTTCATTTATGCATATCTCTGATTAAAACGGTTTAGTCTGATCTCTCTTCCGTGCCTTTGCCTAGAATTTGCATTAGTCAGAGGGCTGCCTTTGAGTCACATTGCACACAGAACACAGGGATAAAGCGCATGGCTGTGCGCAGTCCTTATTCAAAATGCCTACATTCTCAAGTTTATTATATTGGCTTTACTTGAAATGTATTCTACAGGAATGTGTAAAAGTCATTTGAACACTAGAGGGCAGTAAGGGCTCACCAAGAACACAAAGTAAAAAAAAAAAAAAAAAAAAAATTGCCAGATATGTATTTACAGACTAAATCATATTTCCCTTTGAATTATGCATTGCACACATGCACTTGCTGTACTGCTGTATTCTGGCTTAAAAACAGGATCACAAGATGAGCCCCAAACCAGTTGATTCAATAAATGATGAAATGAGAAACGACAAAGTCCCCTTGAAAACATAAGAAACGCATTTACATCTCTTATCAAAATCCACTTGCCCAAAAACAGCACTGTGATCAGGCGGACTAGAGCTGGACTTCAATCAGAGCTTATGCTGCAGCCATACTCCAGGCACCATGACATTGATATATATTCCAGGGTAACACTGTAAATGAAGTGTCTGTAAACCTAACCCTTTTTCTGATACAGCTGTGTACTTGCATGTATTGTGCAGAAAGATTTACACATGAAGTACATTGTAACTGTGCATAATAACATGTAATGATCTGTAACTACATGTGTGTTTTCTGAGTAACTACAATGTAAATACACAGTAAGTATGTAAAGTGCTACCTAAGCCAGGCCCAGGTAGCTCTGTAGGCTTGTTTTTCATCTCCGGTCAGTGGATATCACTACAGTTCAGCAAGTGGTGTTCAGAAATGAGGAGAAGCTGTGAGGAGAAGCTCTTATGATGTCTGAATAGAACTAGTGCGATTAGCCCTCAAATTCACAATGTATTATTTTATTTTTTTGGAATATAGTAAATGGAATCCTGATTCCTTTTCATTGAGTTGGAAGTGTTTGAAGAAGAAGAACAATGTGACACTACACTGCTGTTGCTCAGGCATAGGCTCCAGGTTTCACTGCTACAGAAACTGTAGTGTCTGTCTGCGCATGCTGGGAATCCTGGAATGACTTGTGCCTTTAAACTGGCTGCTGTTGAATTGATGAAAGCCAAGTATTTCATTAAGAGTGAAATACATAAACAGGCCAGTAGGTGGCAGTAGGGAGGCAGCAATGCTCATAGAATCTGCTTTGCTTTTGCTACAGTTATTAAACAGCCTGTGTCAGAGCAGTAAAAGCTGAGTGAGTGAGCTGTACCTTGTTTGCCAAGACAGGTAAGGCATGTGCGTGTGTTTGCAAGGCTGATAACACCTGAAAATACAGGCAAAATAGAAGAAGCAGAGTGAAACCTACAGTGACAGTGATGAATGCCTAGGCCATGCTAATCTCTCTCTGGTTCTGTTCTTAAGATGTATACCCCTGAAATCTGGGCAATGCGTGCGACTCCCAAGAGAACTAACACAAGCAACTGTGGAGACAAACCTCTGTTGTCTCGGCCCGTTGGCATGTATCAATCCCCTGACTGAGGTGGATCATTCTAATGAGGGCAGTGCTGAGCGTTCTGCACTGCGGGGGCTGAAGTCCACCGCGTTGTGGCTGGAAACACAATTACAACACAAATTGCTTTATTTTGCCTGTACATTATTTAGCTGAAGCTGTGAAATCTGTACCACTGATCGTGTGTTGCCATTTCCCTCTGTAATGTAATTGCTGCATTGGCGGAACTGCAGAGTCTCAATGGTTGAGTGATTGCAATACGGAGTTCATCTTTCATATTGATTTATGAGATCAGGTGTGCGTGCTGCTTGCGTCAGGGAACCCTACCTGCTGCTAATTGTATTGGATGCCCATCTGGATTTGAAAAGGGACGAGGAACTAGGTCAGTGCTCTGGATCACTGGACCACTGTGAGTGACAGGAGGGAATGCTGCTCCTGCTGTTGTAAAACAGATGTCACATTGTTACAGCACATCATTTTATGACTTTGACTGAAATAACAGACAATTACCAAAATAAGTACTGTGCCATGTACAGCAGTGTGAGGAAATAAATACATAGATACAAAATACTGCAGTAACACATGTCAACCACAGGGGGCGTGCACTATAATGTAATTCCATGTCTCGTTTATCCAGCTCTCGCTCGATTTGGCATCTAGTAGAGGTTTTGCTTGCGTCTCTTTACTTCACGTCAGCCCTCCAAAGATCTTGTAAAATACAGAGAGAATCAGAATTGTAATTTAATGTGTGAACACCGCAGCTGACACTCATTTCCATGTCAGAACTTCTTTCACCTTTTTGAAAAAGCTTGCAGCAAAACAACAAGAAGAAAAAGATAAATCTGTTTTTTTCTCCAAGCCAGGTGGATGCATGGCCAGGTGCATGTCACTGTCTCCTGATCCAGAGACTCATTATTTAGAGTTGTTATATAGTTTAACATCAGACTGTCTTTGCATATTACCCAGCTGCACAATGAATAGTACAGCCGTCATCAGTTTTCAGTAGGAGTTGAGAGAAAACTAATATGATAATGTAAATTTATGCAAAGTTTCAGGCAGGAGACTCGAAATGCACCTGCAAATACGATCATTTGATTGACAGGAACATATTTGCAACCACCATCAAAAGTCAAGCAACATTAGACTAAGGAAGTAATTTCCACATATGTATATAAATCTCAATTAGCTTCAGCTTCCAACAGTTATCAAGCCAGGTCCATTTAAGCCAACCTCTCTCTCTGTGCCTCTGTGGCAGGCAAAAGCCCTATGCTTGTGTAAATAGTGTATG
>NC_054569.1:2010552-2015552 GCF_017654505.1 Polyodon spathula | reverse complement strand
AGGCTGAAACCCATTTCCCAGCAGTGGTGGTTCCAATGCAGGCCTCTTCTTCTCACTGTCAGAATAAACCAGTTCATTTAGCAGCTTTCAATCTTAGCCTTTCACAGCCACCAGCACACCACACTGGAATGAAACAAACAAGCAAAAACAACAGCATTTGAATTTGGCTAGAGGGAATTCTAAAATATATTGGAGTATCTAGCCCTCTGCTGTTTTATTCACACTTCATTTACTCGGATGAAACATGGCTAGTTTTTGAAACATAATGTTCCTATTTTTTTTTTAACGAGCTGTTTGAGGCACACTAACATTTTCAGTTTTAATCTCAAATCTTTTGCCACTTTATTCACGTTGACAGGAAGTCCTGTTGCATTGCGTCGTGGAAACCATGTTGGTGTTGACAACAGTCTACAGTTTTATGTTTCAACTGTTTTGAAATCTTAAATCTTATATTATAATGCACTGAAAATTATGATGCTAGAAACACTTGGACAGTTGTTCTGTTTTTAGGTAGCATACACACTGTATTATTGCCTTTTTCAATTTGCATGCTTGACCACATGGAAAGAAAGCTTTGTCATACCTATAAGTTATAGACACGTTTAGAGCTCAATCATGTAGATTGAGAATGCTTCCTTTTCTGCCTGTGGGTCAGTAATTGTATCAGACATGTGTGTTCCACTGGCATGGCACTTGCAATATGACATTGTGTCACTGACGCACTTAGGAACTCTACAGTCTTTTGTGTGAGAGACCTTTTCATGCACTGCCAGCATCACATGGCCTAGTTTCTCCGTGAGAGGAAATGCGCTTATTAAATGCACAACATCTTGTTTATGTTTCGGGCGTACTCTGCCGGAACTGTGTTATGGTTAGTGGAATTGAAAGATAATGCAAAAGCCCAAGGCAATGATTAGGCGCTGGCTCCCATTATCCTGTGCCAATAGCAAGACGACAGAGGAGGCTTCAAAAAGGGGGAGGTCATTTAAGTTCACTAACTTCAAGCAGCGTCGGCTGCCACTGTGTTTCAAAAAGCTTTTTTTCACCGCAGCTAAAACCCAAGCCTGTTCCTATTGTCACTCGGACAAATTATTAATAAATACAGAGTTTGAGTGAAACAGAGGACTGAAAACTAAAAACCCAACAACACGTACAGAAAAGTGTGCTAATAATATCCCCCGTCCTTACAAAGACTGACCGAAGATGGAGCAGCATTCTCAGCTGGCTACATGTGACCACGTCTGCTCAGCTGGCATTGTAATTATGTGTAAGCACACATGCATTTATCATGTAATCACTATGTAAATACACAGTAATGAGCGACACCAAATGCAAAGCGTTACCCAAAAATGTTTATGAATATGATTTTGGCACTGCAGTCTGGTCGGTCAGGATCTTATTTCTCAGCTAATCCAGAGAAGAAAAAAATAAAGACCCCGTACCATTGCATGCATTTTCCAGAGCTGCCACTGATACAACCTCTAAGAAACCCATTGGCAGTATTCACACACCCCCCACACAGCGTGACAGCAAGTCCTGATAGTTTGAAGGATTCATCCCTCAACAAGCCATGAACTATTCATTCTGCTGAGGGAAGAATACATTATTAATTTTGATCCAACAAAAAAAGCTATGGCAAAATAATAACCAGGTTCACCCCCCAAAACATGCATGACGGCGACCAGACTTCATTTGCTTCCTAATTAAAGAGAAGTAAAACTAGATGTCTGAACTCAAATAGCACTGGCCTGCACTCATAAAGTAATAAAGGATAATAAAAGGCTCTGCTTCATTACAATTTTATACTCCAGTTAAAGGAAGCTTGAAGATCCATTATGTGCAATACTGAATGGTATTACATCTTATATCTAATTTATGAGCTTTTTAAACTATATAATTATTCAACTAATGATCTTATAATTGCATAAAGCTGCTGCTGCCAATTATTTTTGACACAGCTTTATTGTCCAAAAGCAGCAACGTTGGAAAGAGTTGTTTTAGTTATTTAGGGGAAACTAAAATTACACATAACGATACAAAAAAGTCAGCAACTGCCTAAAAGCACAATTCTGTAATTAAACATGTTGTTACATGGCAATTCCATCACATTATCTTTAATTACAATGCGATAACATTTTGAATTAAGAAGTATAGGGCTGGATTAAACAAAATCATGGTGGTGCCAGACTATAAACTGATTCAGGTGATAATAATGCAAAGTGTGGACAATACACTTTCAACATGTCAGTATATTCAGCAGCAACAAATACATACAAAATGCATACTGTGACCTTCCTCACATTGCCCGAGACTAACAGCAATGACTGTTCAAGCAAACCTTCCTATGTGGTATAAAATACATGCAGGCTGAAGCAGTCCTTCAGATTCCAAACCAAAAAGACACTGTAGTAAAATCTATTGTGTTAGTATACGCATTCTTTCAGAGTTGAGCAGTAAAAGTAAAAAGAGATATTGCTAGGAGAGAGCGGCTCTGCAGAGACTTTGTTTGAATTGCATTATAGATTTGTGAAATGCTTTTTGCTTTTTGTTGCTAGCAGTAAATAGATTGACGATTGCTTTCACTTGTTATGTTAAAAGTGCAGTCGATTCTCTCCAAGGCCCTTGTCAAGACAGAGCGTTGCTATTCAGAATGAGGTCAAAAGTGCAGACCTGAGACACCAGGGCTTTTGTTTCATGAGTTGTCAACATATTGAAGACCACACAGTCTTC
The DNA here is from genome assembly GCF_017654505.1 of Polyodon spathula. Classification (NCBI taxonomy): domain Eukaryota; kingdom Metazoa; phylum Chordata; class Actinopteri; order Acipenseriformes; family Polyodontidae; genus Polyodon; species Polyodon spathula. The sequence goes on along the minus strand of NC_054569.1, from coordinate 2,012,822 downwards.
ATAATAGCAAAGACCAGAATTTTTAATTATTTTTTTTTTTATTGTCATGCAAAATGCATGCTGTACTGGCTTGCTGACCCAGTGCACGATCCAGTTTAGACAGTCCAAGTCACTAGTGATGAAGCGGGTACATTTTTAAAGATCGCTTCATGTACTTGAAATACAGGTCTCTTGTGCACTTTAGGAAGCAAAAAGCACAGACCTCAAGCAAGATGATAAAAAATGTAATACTGGAACAACAAAGCTCCTTTTTGAATGATTAAAGATTTTTATTCCCAACTTCTTTGAGGAAATAATCACGCTCTGTATTACTGTATACATCCAGCACAATTTCAATATCATACAGACTTCTCATATTGAAACAGAGCTATTTGACTTAGTTTCTTAATGTCGACCTAAACACAGACACACACACACCCCCCCTCACACACACACACATGCACACACACGCACGCACACGCACGCACGCACTCACGCACGCACACACACCCACACGCACCCATGCACGCACACACACACACACCCATACACGCACACACACACAAACACAGTAACTGAATTCAGTGTGTGTTACATTCCTTTTCACTCAATATAAAAATAAATTCTTACATATGAAGAATCTTTTTTTTTTTTTTAAATTAGGCTCTGTATAAGACAGGTGCTTGCATAAAGAAAATACTACAACACAAAAGAATCGTTTCTGTTCTCATAATTACTGTATGCTGACACACACGTTCTGGTCTGTCTGAGGTTACCTGTAGTGTGGTAGGGCCTGCTGAAATAGAGTTGCCTGCCAGATAAAACATTCTACTTTTCTTTTCCTTTTTGATGATAAAGTGTTGACTTTCCCACTTTGAATTGCTGTGGTAAAAGTTTTCTATACCAAACACTGCCAGAACACTGTTTTACATACTCTTAAACATTTCCATTGATTTTGTTAAGGGCTTGTTTGAAGGCTTTACTCGCGTTTTCCTCAGAAGATTCCTAGTGAACCAGGGGTCCTACATCTGTCAGTTAACAGATCCGAAACATCAGCAGCAACAGAAGAGAAATGACAGCCACTATAACCACCAACCAGCAGGACTGATGCTCTCTGATATTCAAAGAATCCTCTGGAGTTTTATGTTTCTACCTGCAGTCAAAAAGCATTCTGCGAATGCCTTTCACATTCTTTTTTTTTATATTTTGTAACGGGTTATACAAATGAATATTCCACAAAGTTGATTCACACTGACAAGAAAAGCAAACAATGTCAGTGTTGTTGAACTGTCTTCTCTGCAGGAACACGGCATTGTGCTGCAATGCACCCAAACGACCCTACCTCCAGAAAGCAAATCGGAATTCTACACAGCTTTGAGTTGTAAATAAGCAAACCGTTTGAAATGTACTACAGAGACAGGGACGGAATCCTATTAGAATAATTTAAAAAAGAAGGGAAAAGAACGGCAGTAACCTTCAGAAATAGTCTTTTCAATTATAGTGATGAGGAATAAAAGTGTCACGCCATGTAAAGCTAGCAGACATCTTAAAGAAGCGCTTGCTGCCCCCTGAAATACTGAAGCAGGAGCTATTCCAGGAGCATGGTGAGTTTATGCATTGGAGCGCTGCGGTGTGTTCCGCTTCTGAGTGGATACTCCTAGGAGAGAACGCATGCATCCACCAGTGCAAAATATGTGTAAAACTGATTTGGAGGTATTAGCTGTTCCAAGGCATGGCTATGGAATCATTTCTAAAAGCCTGGTTCAACCAGGATAGCCAGGAGGCTATGTGTACCACTAACAGAAGGGTATAAAATGTTATTTATTTTTAGCAAAGGACAGAAAATGCCCCTTTGTTTTGGACAACATTGTTGTGCGTTCTCTGCACTCAAAGATTGAAAGAACATTAGAACCAAGAAGGCTTTTTTTCACAGCAAAGTTTTCAGGTTGAAATAGTTTCAAGCTTGCCTCAAGGGGATGCTGTTAACCAGGAACACACACACAATATATGTATTTTTTAATCTGCTGTTCCTTTTAAATGTTTACCCTAATGAAACATCGCCTGAATTGTTTCCATATGTCTGGCACAAGTGGCTCTGACTGTTTCTTAGCACACTGGCTGTACACTGGGTGTGTCTCTGGGAGCTGCACCAATGTTTCTGCCCAACACATTTACTCTCAAGAATGTATTTAACCAATGTCTCCTTTCAGACTTTTAAGTGGTCAGTCATGCATGATTCAGCTGGAGCTTGTTCACTAAAAATAGGAATAACCATGTGGGAACTTTTGCCA
>NC_054569.1:1990552-2008052 GCF_017654505.1 Polyodon spathula | reverse complement strand
CCACCACTTCTTATTTCCTTGCATGCTTGCATTCTGCCTTGAATGGATGTGCTACAGTGTATTCTTAGGAAAGGGTTTTCTGGGTAAAGCATTACTCAAGACTGAATGGTTCCTGTCATTTAGTATTCCATGGAACTGGAATGGTATGAATATTCTAAGAGGAATGCGTCTTTATACAAGGTATATCATTTTATCAGACTCCTTGCATATCACTTAATGCAATACGATGCAGTCTTCACAGGAACAAGTTTCTTAGTATTGGGACTATTGTCTCCTGATCTCTTTTATCTGCTGAAACCAGGCTCCTGAACCCTGTTAGAAGAGTTTAACCTCACTGGCTACTTTCTTGCACCTTAGACACCCGTCCAGTAGGGGTCGCTGTGGGGTGGTGAGGTAGCTTTAGAAGAAGAGGCACTGGGGACAAATAAATGCTATTTCTTTCAGCAAACTGTTCTGTTTCTCTGTCTCAAGTATGTGATTTCAAAACTGGCTGACGGTCGGGTAGTGTTTCACACTTCACAAAGGATAAAAGCCAAACACAGATTGTGTGATCTATATAAATTAAAAGTTAAAAAATACATGCCAGTGGGAGAGCGCAGTTCTTAATATACGACGTGTTAAAATCACAAAAGCAGGCTCTCACAGGTGCTTGTTATAGCCTCTTCAAAGTGCTTGACAATGCATTTGCATCAACTCATTGGTAAAAACTGTTTTATTTGTGGAGAGGTTTTCTTTGAACCGAGGCACTGTTTCTGATGCCTTCCATAAGCTGTCATTTCGAACAGTGTCAACGAGTGGCTCGGTGACCTTAGTAACAATTGCAACAATCCCACTTACCATCTGCATGATATGAATGTGTTCCCAAGAGGCCAAATGAAAAGGGTTTCAGTTGGAGATAATATCTGATTATATAAAGAAAGACCATGCTGCCTGAGACCACAGCCTGTTATAGATGGTACAGAAAAGTGGTTAATGAGCTGCGTTGATGACTGTTCTCGTGTGAAAAGCTATCGAGGCGCAAACAGTTTAAGAAAATGACAAAAAAAGGACAATGATTATTACATACTGCACATATTTTTTCACCAAGACTCTAAAATGTGCTAAATCATGTTGACATTTTGCAAGCAACTTAAGAAAGGTGTATTTTATTGTTGGATCTGGTGATATCAAAGGACTGTTACCACACACAAGCACGGTTCGCTGGTGGTTATTACCATGTTATTACACGGTCACGTATGACCTGTAATCAAAAGTTCTACCCAGCACATTTCGTGGTTTCCTGATTTGTAGAAAACACCAACTTGTCAGCCTCACATCCTAGCACAGTGAAGATGTTTCAGCCCTGTTATGTTATATTATTCCTGTGTAGTTTTAAACACCTGTTAGATTGCAGTGCCTCATTCAAACCTAATAAATAATAATAACACAGCCAACAGCTGCATCTACAAAGACCTCTAGTGAAGTGGGGCCCCACTGAAACACAAGAAGTGGAATAGTGAGAACTGTGAGTTGAATCCTGCAGAACTCTTTCACGTGTATCTACATAACAGCATATTAATCAATCAATCATTTAGATTTAGATTTCTAATTGAGTGTATAATTTTGATCAAATGAATAAAACATTTTTTCAGTGCATGGTAAACAAAAGCAATAGCTTGTATTAGTTTACAAGGCAACATTTAAGTTTTAATTGACTAAAAAAGATTTAACCTTCAGCGAGGGATCATCCGGGAAATATTAGTTCTACTTATCTTTATAAAGCCCTAATTATAATAGGTTTTATATCATTGTTTCTTTGCAATTCTATTGGATTAGCTTAGCCTGAATCTAATTTAAAGATCTCGTGTGAAAAAGCTTCTGCAGACTAGATCAACAACAAACTCTGCGATAGCTTTAAGTGGTGCTGTGCTGTTTGAAGTACCTACTTCTGTGTTGTTCTTTGTTAAGGGATGGAAGGAATTTGCGTTAATAAAAAAAAGCATGTTCTAAAAAATGAAATGCTCCAGAATGCTCTAAAATGAAATGCTCCAGAATGCTCTAAAATGAAATGCTCCAAAATGCTCTAAAATGAAATGCTCCAGAATGCTCTAAAATGAAATGCTCCAGAATGCTCTAAAATGAAATGCTCCAGAATGCTCTAAAATGAAATGCTCCAAAATGCTCTAAAATGAAATGCTCCAGAATGCTCTAAAATGATATGCTCTAAAATGCTCTAAAAAATCAAAACAATCTAAACGTGTATCTGTGGCTTATCCTGATATAGGCTGATCAAATCTACCCCTCATTCAACTAGAACTGGGGGTTTGAACAGGAGCAGTATTTAAGTCCGGCACCAGTGTTTCAGGTGGAGCATGTGACATGCACAGGCATCCCAGTCAGGCTCATTGTGCACAGCGTTTTATTTTTAGCAGAACAGAACCACATGTATTATGTATTTGCATGCCATAATGCCAGTAATTGATTTGATTCTGGGCACCCTGTGTTCTTTGCTGTAGCCGTCCAAGTGCAAATTGAATTATTCCCTGCTGATGGAAAGAAGTCACTTTTGAAACCAAAACACACACCATGATGTATTAATGCTGAGCTACTGTTGTGCCTCCAAATTCCTCCCTATGCTTTTGTGCAGGTTAGATGCGGACAGTTACAGCAGGTGCATTTTTCTCCTGACATACGTTTAAACAATCTATTAAAATGTGCCGACCAGACGCGGAGTAGCTGCTCATCTGTAAATACTGTAAATAGGAAGCGTTTCTATTTGCTCAGTGAACTGATTCACGCACTAATTAATGCCTGGTTCAGAAGTCTGTTGCGTTTAGAATGAGAAGGACGTTTTTACAAGTTCACTCGTGGTCTCCCTGGCGGTCGGTGTTTTACATTTTAATGGAGTTGCTGCTTGTGCAGAGGAGCCCAGGTTTACTTTCAAATGAGGGTTTGATTGATGCTCAACACACTCTGAGAAAAGGAATAGAGGATGATTTGAAGCTAACTAACAGGAGATTGAGTGCATTGTTGTTTTTCACTTCCAACTGGGCTGAGAACCCCAGAACGGCTCTAAACACACGGGTCAGCTTTTCTTTTTAGAGAAACTGGTCAGGGGAATTCGTGGTCCTTGCATTGCGGAGCTGCGTGTTCTCTGTTGTTGTTGAGAAACGCTGAAGGGATCAATGATTTTTTTTTTCCTCTGGCACTCAGCAGCCCCTCCTATTTCGGCCCATGATTAGACAGCAAACTCCCATGTATTAATTTCTGTAGTTTTAGCAATACAAATCTATGTGAATAGTACAGTCTTGGTACCACTCAGCTGGATTGTGCATTACATTTGTGAACTTGTGGTGTCAATTCATTTGTTTTAATCTTGTTTTTCATACAATGGTCTGAGCCTGTACACACTGGTAACCGATTGAGGTAGCAATGGTGACACTAGCCAGTGCTAGCATGTCAACTGCAATTACTTTTGTTTAAAAATCCATCGTCTGCTATTGGAACTGCAGTGGTTTATGGGATGCATTTTTATTTTTTTATTTCTCTGCAAGGGTTTCTTACATTTTTTTTTTTTTTTTTTTTTTAATGTCACCAGAATAGAACCGGTCACTTTCATGTTATTTCAGTGCGGAGTGTCTAGCAGTGAAATGGCCTCAATACCTCATATGAAGAAGAGCTCTATGAATCACAGCATCTAGCAGTGGAATAGGCAATGTGTCAACATGGTTCTGTGCCCACTGGCGCAAGCCAGAAATGTGTCAGCGATCATTTCTCATTGTGTACATTAAGTGGCGAAGGGGGAAAGACATTTTATGTGTCGTTGTCCTCAAAAAAAAGACAAAGCAGTATGTAGAATAGTGAAAAAGGTCAAAACATTGCTGCTTTTATTTTAGCAGTAGAATACCACAATTTAGTTTCCCTCTGTGCTTTTCATAATATGTCATTAGAAACTTGCTCACCCATTCATGTTGAATGAAATGAGAAATCTCGCTTTGTTAGAGTTACGTTTTACACAGAATTTTAGTAGGTGTTTATAACACAGCCTTTGCTATTGATTGTAGTTCTTATGACATAATCAATGTATGGTTGCAGTTTATATCAACAATTGAACACAAAAGAACCACAGAATGAAAAATAAAACGTATAGCTGCATGACAGTAAAGCTTTACTGAAACTATGCGGTTTAAACTGGAGCCTCTTTCAAACATGCAGGTTTCAAACAATGCTATCAACCCATGAGATTCTGTGCAAACCTCGATCTTGGAGAAGTGTGATAAATAACAAGTTTCATGGCATTATCTTCTGCCATTCCTCTGTGCTCTGTAATTAGGACCGCTCCACAAACCTATTCAATACAGATATTTCTGATTATATCAGTTGTCTGTGATCATAGTCTCTGTCACAAAAAAAAGAATGCCACATTGTATCTGCCTAACTTCATGACAGGTTCTCTCACTCAAGTCTGCTGTTCTTACTTTTTCATTATACCTCTTTTTTTTATCTTTATCGCTTTTGGCTCAACATTTCTCATGCCTAGTGACACATACAACTATGTAATGCATCAAATTGGTTTATCTGAAGGTCAGGCCACTGGAGTCTATGCAATTGATTTAAAGGCTGGCAGGGAATCTGCAATACATGCTGGTTTTAAGAAGGTTGTTACCTCACCCCTTCTGAATGGCTTTCTTGTGCTTCTTGTAAAACATTTTCAGCAAATAATAATAAAAAAAATGCATAGAAGGCTAAACTCCGAAAGTATTCACGCTATATATATATGGGTTTCTTTATTGCTTATTATAACCCTAAATTAGGCATGCAGGCTCTTGAATCTTGGTTGGGAATTTTATAATGCAGATGGCATTAGATACCATGAATGCGATCAGAGCCTATGAATATTACAGCTGTGGAACAGTTTAATTAGCCTGCAGTGTACAGGAACCCTGCCAAAGCATGCCAAGACTTAACTCACTTACTGCAACTGCATTACAGCAGAACACAATACAAAGGGTACCTTTACTGCTTGATGAGAAGCACAGAGCTCTCAGTTGTCTATGTATATAAACACATACTGTAAGTGCGTTACATTGTGATTACACTGTAATTGCAGGTGGGGGGGGGGTCACTTAGTAATTACTTTGCAAATACACAACCACATGTGTAAATAGAGTATTCATGCTTGGTACAATATTTGAATACATAAATACATATATTCACATTGAAATTGATTATTTATATCCCAGTTTGCTCATCGTATTATAGAATGATGATAATAGTTTTGCCAAACTTTTTAATTATTTTTTTTTATTGCAGATATGTAAATATGACTCTTATTAAATAAATAGAAACAGCAACAGCAACAGCTTGCAAGTAGAACAGTAAAATAATTCTGACATTTTACAGGAACAGAACCCTGAGTCAAATAAGTTTGTCCTCCCATCAGTTATAATGTGATAAACATGTCGTCAGGAAACACAGTTTGTTTCCAGTAATGGAGACATTGGATTCTATCAAGTATTGTAGCTTCAAGAAATTGCTTTTCTCTCCTCAAGCTGTCAGTGGGAGCAGATGCAGGTCTTGCCAGATGAGATGGGGCAGTGAACTTCTCTCGGGTTCATGTTGTCTCTCGCGGCTCTGATCGACAGATTACTTATTTCTCATCATGCAGCTTCTAGCACAGTAGCCTGCCCCCTTCAACGTGCGTTTAATGAAATCTATTTTGAGCCCTGTTACTGATAGGAAAAGATTACAGCTCCGATAAAATGATATAATGAGTTCAGTGCCGCTACATGCAAGTCAATGAAGGTTAGTTTGAGATTAAATTGCTCTGTGGCTTGAACGTTTCTTCAGCCGTTATTGTTATTTCAACAGCTCTGCAAGCAAAGCAACAACCAGCCCTGAACTATACATTTAAGGACAGCACTACAGGGAGATTGTGAGCCCATGGAAGATACACTAAAAACTGTGAAGAAGACGATTTTGACAGAAATTTGGTTTATCTACACTTGTTATTAATGTTAATAATGGAAAACAAATCTATACAGTAGCCTTGGTGAGGAATGGCATTGTAACCTCAACATTGTTGAACTGGGAAGCCTTTACATTCAGTGTCTCTAAATATTATGTACATTGTCGTACATAGTAAATACATGTGTACTTAAATATACTAACAATGTTATTATGCACAGTTTCAGTGTATTTAATGTGGAACATTTTTGCATGATATAACCCCAACACTGTCCTGAACCCTAACCCTAACCCTGACCCTGACCCTTTTCTGATACAATTGTGTACTTACATGTATCTTTGTCTTTCTTACAATTTGATCTCTGAATGTATTAATGTATACATATATAGAAAACCTAGTGTGTACAGTGCAGTGCATCAGCTCAACCCATGACTAGTTGCTATAGCAACATCAATGCCACCATGGTAACCAGTCATGCCTTCTCTTAGATGTTTTGGACACAAAAGTCTTCCAATGAGCATGGCCCTGCTCTGGCAGCGTCTGCAGAAACCATGGGACGCTGGCGTTGCTGACAGGCTTATACTTTCAGACAGTAATTAAGGAAGTGGTGATGACTTTCTGTAAATGCAAGCATGAATACCTCCTCAAATTGGCATAACGTTGCACACAGCCCAATTATGCTCAGAACAATTTGAGTAGGATTATGTGCTGCATTTAGCATGCCGCTGAAAAGTTCAGTAGAATTCTACATTGATGGGATATGAATATATATCAACTTCACATAGTTATGTATATTGTGTATATCAAAGATGTCCTAAAATACAGATTTGGGTTTCCCTTTAAATTACACATACAACACCTATGAAGGAGATTGAAATGCATTTATTGACTGCCTCATCCATCAGAGCACAATCCACAGGGCTTCCTCAGAGCATGACACTATAAACAGGGAATAACAGAACAGAATAGTTCCAGTCGACGGGGCAAGAGGTCAAGCAAGAGGCTACCTTCCCTCTAGATGAGCCTGCGCAAGAAAAAGTAAAAAATAAAAAACTCATTGGGTAAGATGTTTGAGGTGACTTGTAAATCACAGGTGACATGGACACGGGACGTTTCATTGAGAATGGTAAGCTTAGTTTCCTAAGAATCACCCCCTTCAATGGCTGAGTTACTGTTTAACCACACAGCCAGCACACGAATCTTGCAAAACACCAGCATGATCATCTTGAAAAGCACAGCCTGGTTGCAGGACATGTCTTGGAAATGCATGGCAGTTGAAGAAGGTTTTCCAAGACATCAGAAACCTGGAGCGAGTTGAAATCTATACCCTGATTCCATCCCTACGCACGGTATCTTCAGACTGCAGAGGGCAGTGAAAGACTGTGGGGCCAACCAGATACAAAGCATTGTCACAGCTAGAGCAAGCACAGTGTTCATGCGATTTAGTTATATAGGGAGGCTGTTTCCCTTGGAAATGTTTACTGCAGTGTTTTAAGCTAAAAAGGTAAAGTGAAAGCATGGGAACAGTCAATAAGAGACTCAGTAAATGCAAAATTACCTTTACAGCTATATATAAAACACAACCACATTCAGCCACTGATAATGTAAAAACATCATTATTCACAATAATGCCATGGTGGTTCGAGGAACATATTAAGAAGTGGTACTAAAAGTGTCCTCATTATTAAGAACTCTGTGTCTAAGATTATAATAAACCCACCCACAGAGGTATCCATAATTGTGAAATGGTCATCGCGTACACTATTCAAATCACAGTGAAAACCTGAAACGGCATACTTCATTTTTTTCTGCTTGCTAAAATGTAATATTATTCAAGTGCTTATGATTGCTGATAATGACAACTAATTAGCAAAGCTCTAGCATGACCCTTTTAAAAACCAAGTACAAGGTCACCAGAAAATAAATTCGAGGTTGTCAAAAGAATGACGCGTCTCCCAGATTAAAAATGACTCTCAGTCACTCCATCACGGAGATGAGAACAGAACCCCTAGCTGAATGCATTGCGCCTTAGTTATGAGCCATTCACATCCTCCAACCACTGTAATTGTATACCCAGAATCCTCTACTGGATAAAGCAACTGGGGCAAGCTTGGAAAGCCCTGAAAGATCTTAGACTACTTTTTGTCATAATAACATGTTCAAAACCGATCCCATATAAAAGTTTGCGATACAGTGATGATTGCTTATTTATTATATAGCTATAAATACATATATGGACTAATAAAGGTAAACACACTTAATACTGTAAATCCCTATTGCTTGTGTGCCATTCATTTTAGACAGTTTCTTTATGTTTATTAATCTCATCTGTCTTCCAGTTTGCAGTGTCACTGTTCTATATGAGTCTTCCAGCAAAGGACGCTTACCTTTATTTACAGCAAGCACTCTTGTTTTCAAATGAGCCAATCTACACTTAGCCCTTTGCACCACCACACAGAAGCTACCAGATCCTGCAAACAAGTCAATTACAGATTATGGCTCGCTCTTCTTTCTAAATAGCCTGGGATAATTAGACCAATGTTGTGGCTTCTAGCTTGAGTCTCCCCACAATAATCCTTCAGCAATCATTGTCCTCTTGACAAAATGTATGGAGGAGACTGCCACACAAATAACAGCTCATTGATTATACATTTCACCGGTGCCTGCCATTTATCTACGATACTGTTTTTTTTTTCTTATTTCCCTGCAGAGAATATTGTGACTAGCAGTGTTTTTTTATTACAACACATTTCATTTTCAGACAGCATCTTTACAGAACGGGAAAACCAGCCAAGGAAATAAATACATCCCCCAAGTACTGTCATTCCTCACTCCAGCAAAAATATATTTTCTTTAAAAAGTTAGAGTGTGTGCCTGAGCAAGGGGGATTCTGAACCATATGAGTTAGGGTAACAATATAACAGGTATTGATAGTATCAGCCGAGCACTTGATTTTGTCAAATCAAAAACTCATTGGGGAAATAAGAGATGGTTGGAATATAAGGCCCCCTGAGCAATAAATACTATCACATAGTATCTGCATTTTGTTTCCATTGATATGCCTATTTTCCCGAGAAGTATACAAATAAATAGTCAGGTTCAGATATAGACCTGGGGAAAACATGTGGTCCCTGTGTCAAAAAAACAAACCAAACCTCTTCCCTAACATGATCTTTATTATTAAATACATGAAGATTGGAACGTTTTCAGCCCCCTTCAGTGTTGATAAAACACACCTGCTTTCACTGAAGAGGAGCAAGGTTGACAAAATGACAAACATACCTGCCATATAACTGTCAATAGGGTGTGAGGTACACCATGGCTAGCCTGCCAACTGGTCCAAATTGCATAACTCACTCTGCAATCTAGTTTTCCAGTGAAATGCTCCCACGCTTTGAGGAGAATTAGAGAGAATATTATTTCAAGTGTTCCACTCTGGTGGGTTTTTTTTTTGGATAAGTTTGTGATGTGACGATGGGTTCAGGAGCTGTTTTTCAGATCCAGTTGCCTGTCACAGACTTATGTAGGCGAGATCAGCCAAACATGTAATTATATTAATAATAAAAAACAAAGAAATGTGATCCAAAGTGGCACAGATTTGGCAAATAAATAAATAAATAAATAATAAGCTTGAGTACATGTAATAATAACTCCTCAGAATAACTGAAAACAGAGAAAGAGGAAAGAAACAGCGAACCCCCTGATGTGTCAGCATGACGTCATCTCCACAGAGAGTCACAATCCATGGAACACGTTCAAGGTGTTGTTTCCATGTCTTTACCAGATGCCTGTGTTCATGTACGCATGTATTGGAAAGGTACATGTGTCACGCAGCGGGCTGTCCTTTTGTTTACTGGAGTTCTAATAACTGTTAAAAGCAAAAATTAACCTTATGAGCCTTTCACAACGAGGAGCAATGGCATTGCAAAATGTCATTCTGCAAAGCCTTCCGTTCTTATCCAGAATGAGTGTGTAACAAGTGGTAACTGCTCCTTCTGAACATGTTCCTTAAATACTGATTCCTGCAGGATTGGAATCAGTGCCACAGAATAGCATTATTGAGCATGGGGGACGCAAACAAGAAGTGATGTATTCAGGGGGCCTCTGGTGATGTTGAAAGTTAAGTTAAGGTTTGTCTCTTACAATGATGACAGGTTTTTAGACGTGTTTACGCAAACCCTTTTCCCATTGTAGCTTGATTAAACAGTGTTTTTAATGGTCGATTTCCATTTGTTTTCTTGTGTAAAGTGGATGTAATTGCTTTGGAGTGCAACTGACTTTGCAGAACCTCATTCAAACAGTTAGTCTATGAATGTACTTAACCTTAATTGAAATGTTAATGCAAAACAAAAACAAAAAGCCCAAAAGAATATTGTGAGTCGGTGTTATGATCCCAAGCCACTGTCCTGTATAAGCACGCGGGCATGGGGTTTATTGAAGAGCAGTGGAATATGACCCATGGGGTTGAAGTTAAAGTGGCTGCATTGCAGCTTACAAAATGCTCTCAGAAATATATGCTGTCATGCAGCTCCATTCACTATATAGGTCTCAAATGTGCAGTTTCACAAGAAACATTTGATATCGCAAAAATGTTTGCTTGCCTGTTTACTCTCTCACTTTTTCATCATTATCACCCAGCAGTGACTTCAGGGTCAAGCACCTTACTGGCTGCAAAGCAGGTCAGTCATCAGGGGAAGCACATGATTGGTTACTGACAGGAAAGAAGGGGTGGGGACAATTTTACTCTCCAGCAGGTGAACATACTGTAAGTTTGGGAACGAGAAAAGGCCATTCGGCACACGAAGACTCGCCCCTTGTTAGCACACTAGTCTCCCCTGCTGGGGGTGGAACTAATTTAAAGGCACTTAATCAAGTATTTTTTAAATGTTCTCAGTCTTTCAGATCCTCTACATCACCAGGTCGGCTATTCCTTGCATTTCTAACTCTCTGTGTAAAAAAATGCTTCCTACCTTCTGTTCTAAACTTTTATTCAGCTTGCATTTCTTGTTCTTTTCTGTGTGTTAAATTTGAAGCAGTATATTGGGTTAACTTTGTCTATAACATTTATGATTTTAAAGACCAGTCTTCCCCTCCTTCTTCCTAGGCTGAAACGACCTATAAAAGTGCTATAGAAGAGCAAGGCCTGACTTTTATTTGCACCTGCAAAGCGTCTCTGTCACATGTGCAACTGACTGGAATCTGGCACGTCGAGCCACTTTCTTCAGCTGCTTTGTTTTTAAACATATGAATGCAATTTGAAACTAAAATATTGTCAGCAAATGCTTACTTAATGGGGGCAATCCAGAGACCTTCGGTATGCTTTCTTTTTTTTTTCAAAACGATCAATCATTTAACAGACGTGAATTATGTTTGTATGACTGTATGCTTTTAATAATGCGCTTACATCACGAGAGCCTCTCCGGCTTCCTTTAGATCTGTTTAACTTGCAGTTGTCGTCGTGTTCCACTAGAGGGTGTCCTATTTGCATTTTAGTCACACACACAGCAAATGGTAATTCTGGTGAACAGAGGGGAATAAATGGACCGAAACAGGAATAACAATGAATCACAGAACAATAAAGGAAATATGCAGCATTGATTGCAGAGGGTTAGACCTAATTCATTGTGTAATTTCAAAACAAAACAAAACAGAAAGGACTGGTTTATCCCGGTCAGGGCTGGTGGTTTGAATTGGTTTCATACTGGTTCAAGAGACTGTAATGCTGGTTTAAATAAAAACTGGGGGGGGGGTTTCTGCGGTGTGGGGGATAGCGATTGGGCATTCCAAATTAAGAGAAGATCAAGGGTTAAATGATAATAATTGGACACACCAATAGCGTGAAAGCATCTTCAATACTCATTCCTCTGTACATCAATGCAAATCTAATTATGCCAGCGTTGGAACAGCTCTAGCACAGATCCAGACTAAACCCGCAGATGGGGAATTAGCATTGTGCTCTAGCAAAGCTGCTGATTCCTGGGATGTGCTTGCATTGGCGTTTGTTGTGTGACCTCCTTCACCCCCAGGTCATTGCTTCCTCCTGTCGCTTCAAGTTTCCTATAGCCGCCTCCTACAGTGGCATTCTCATTCACGCACAGCTGCTCTCTCTGCTGCACATGGTATCTCTCGATGCCCCAAAGGGGAAGCACCCATTTTGTGGCTTGTTTAAATATGCTTGTGTACAAGGAGGCCAGGCCACGGTTATAATTTGGTTGAATGTACAGGGAATGACAGGGAATGACGAGTATAATTTCCATCTGTGCAAGCGAAACAGCACTAATCTAAAGCTTCTTGCCAGATGGTGGGAACCTGCTTCAGGTGGCTATCCAGCTTTTTTGTTTTTTTGAGGAAACGTAACAAAACTAAAACTAGGATGTTCATGTGATTGGTGCATGTGCCCCCAAGTTGTATGTTATGTTTAATTGTTTTACCTTTCAAAAAAGCTTAATAAATGAAAAACAGGTTCATTTCATACTGCTGCTCTACTGAAAGATGGACACGACAGTCCAGATCAAAAAAGGGGGTCTGCATGATAAAAAAAAAACAAAACAAACTGACACACTAACTCATTCCCTAATCATGTATGAGCTAATATCCTGCCAGGCTGTAGCATGATATGGACCACCAGTCCCATTAAAATGTTTAACTCAAGCAGGCTTAACAAGCTAAAAATCATTCTGATAGGAAAGCCAACTACAGTAGCAAGTCCAATCCCTGCAAACCGATTATTAGCCAAGCTATTGATCACTCAGACATGCTTGATCACTCAGTGTTTACAGACGTTGCTAAAGGGGTTTTAATTCAGTAGATAAAGGTGCCCAGTCTCTCTTCTTTAATAGGCTTTAAATTACTCACTAAATATTGGCTATGCTCCCTACTAGAGTACCATAGACACTAGTTTTTATTTGTTTTTCAATGCGCTGTTGTACCATGTACTGTAAATCGATTATGCCCTTGCAGCTTTGTGTGCTTGACAGAAAAGCATTTCATGACTTGTTAAATGTTATCCTGCCAGAGTATTCATTGTGCATTTCTTACTCTTTGCATTCTGTGTGCTGTGTGGCCGACCTGTCTGCCCATGACGATGTAACACGCCCAGGCATTTCTGAAGAGACGCTGAGAGTCAAATGGACGCTGTCTGATCTGATATCCGGAAAGAGATGATTGTACAAATTCAAGAAAAATAGCAGCTTTCAAGCTTAATCACAGGAGCATGCTGACTCTAAACATCTGAGTATAAAATGGACAGATTTAGGGCAGAATACAAGTTGACCATAGCTTGTATACATTACACAATGCCCTCCAGCTAGCATTATTGGTAGCTATTATTGTATATATGGTAGATAGACCCTAAATACCTGTGTATCTATTATTGTCTTTCATTATTTGTCAAGTGATACAGCAAAATTATGTGTGATTCATGTGTATATCTTTTTGCACACTATATGTGAGTATACAATTGTATAAGAAAATGGTCAGGGTTATATCGTGCAAAAAGATTTACACATGAAGTACATTGTAACTGTGCATAATAACATTGCAATTATGTGTAAGTACATCTGCATTTACTATGCAGCTACTATGTAAATACACAGTAATTACACTTAATGTAAAGTGTTACTGTTTTCTGACCCCTGTCGACGAGGTTGAAAGCTCTATGACTGCTTGTGCAAGAGGGGTAGTCTCCTTACACACACAATGGCCCAATCGTCTTGAAAGCCACTGACTTCAACGAACAGTCAGACTTTCCCCTGAAGGTGGCTGCACTATCATACTGATTAAAGCCGTTTTTCTTTGCCACACAGGCAGATGAGAAGACCCACATTTCTGTTCCTAAAAGCAGACTAATGTAAACCCCTGCACCAGCTGTTGAACTCCCATGCATGTTTGCTATTTGAGAATCATATTGACTGAATTGGCAAAGTGCGATTCTCAAATTTAAAATGAGAATTCTAACAGGACATGCTTCTGCGTGCGAATGCCCAGACTGCTCACTGTGTTCTATAATCAAATACATTGACAATTAACTGGAAAATAAACACAAGGAAACAGAGCATTCTTCAGTCCAACTGCTGTGTGGGCCTCAAGTAGTTGTTGATAAATAAAGCCAAGTGCCTTCCAAGAAAGCGTCATTGTGTTTCAGTGAAATCTGCTGTTGGGCGCCTGATTTCCAAGAGTGGAACATATGCTGGTCTAAAGTAAAGCGAAGGTAGAATGCACACATGTGACTTCCTGTTAGCAGCTCTGCAGTGAAGTGAGTGGAATTACCAGATTCAATACAGTACAGAGGTAAATACAAGACTCGTTAATCCTGGAGGACGAAAACAAAAGTACGAACTGTACTGGGATGTTGGTTTGTTTCTGATTACTTTTTAAATAGCAAGTTATTTTGTGTTAAAGTCTGGATGTAATTTGTGGTTCCAACCCAAAAGAGTGATCCAGTGTTGTTAAAACTATTGACCTTGACAATTGCATGGATTTGAACTTAAATCTAACCTGCCCCATACCAGTCAATCATTGATTGACTGGTACAGTGGTTCCAAACTCTAGCACTTGCAAAGACTCAGACAATCAAATATTTTTTATCATTGTACTTTTTAATAACAGTAATTGAAATGTGTCACCAGGTGTTATGATGACTGCAATTACAGCTTTCAACCACCTGGTGGTGCTGTAGGCAATGCAAAGCCCCATTGGGAAGTTAAAAAAAAAAAAGTGTTAAAGGCATAATGTGATTATGTTCGTAATAATCAGATTTGTAGCTTGTAATATGAAAGACCTCATTTTTAGAACTATAAAATATAAAATGTTTCCACAAATGCGTCTATGTGGGCTGTATGGAGAGTAGTAACACTAAACAAATGAAGCAGGGTACAACCAACAGTAACTTCTTTTTAATTGACTATTATACTATATAAGGTACAAGTAGTTCAACAAGGCTCATGCGTGAACGGGATTAAATCAGTGCGTGACCAACTAGTTGAATCTACCTGCCTTCTCTTCAGTTAATGATGCTTTTATCATTATCAATTTCCAATTGATTTGACATATCTCTGAAATGCAGTGCACTTGGAAAATTTATATTCATTATGCAAAATAGCTTTTAAAAGAACAAAGACTACCGCAATTACATGTGATTTGTATTTAGTTCTGCAATGCAGAATCTTGGGAGCCATAGCTGGTTCAATTTCTGACTCCTGGGCACAAGGGAAGAGAGTTTGGTGGTGTCAGGGTTCAAATCTGACTCCTGGGCACAAATGAAGAGAGTTTGCTGGGGCAGGGTTCAAATCTGACTCTTGGACACAAGGGAAGAGAGTTTGGTGGGGCAGGGTTCAAATCTGACTCCTGGGCACAAGGGAAGAGAGTTTGGTGTGGCAGGGTTCAAATCTGACTCCTGGGCACAGAGTTTTGTGGTGTCAGCCCATGATTGGACAATAATCCACATCTCAAAATCGCCTGTAGCACAACCAGCTTTCTTACACCATATTACAATCAAAAATATATAATAATACATTAAAAAAAAAAAAAAAAACCCCAACATATTACTTATTATTCCTTGTTGGAAATAACTGGTAGGCTGCGGTGTTGTTTTTTTGCTTTGAAATATTTTATATATTGCATTCTGTGAGATGATGACATCACCACAACATTTTTGATTGATAAAGTCCCACATAACTAATGTGTCAAAGAAACTTCATGCTAAATCCAAGACACTCGCCTGAGCATCTAAACAAGGTTTTGGTGTCATATAGGAGTTGAAAGCCACATCTTCATCTGCCGCTGAGATTGACTTGAAAGCAGTTTGAAATCAGACTTGTTCATTTCCATCAGCAGCAGATCGAGACCCAGTCCATTTCAACGGGTTCTCTGTCAGACTCGGTTAGGATTGCAGGCTGGCAGAACTCAAGCTTTCCAACGTTCGCTGATGGTGGAACTTAGTAATGAGTGTCCAGTGAGACTCCAGAACAGAAATATGAGGGATGTACACGAAAGGCTGCGAATATATTGTATTGTGAGGGAAGTATTAGAAGTCTATACATATCACAATGAATTGACTGCTTGCAGATTGTGTATTGGAGATTGAAGACTGCAGATAGAAGCCCCAGTTTGATATTGAATTGATATGGGATTGAGTTTGACAGACTGCTTGCAAGGGGCATAAGTCTGCAGTATTTAAACATGAAGCCACTTTCACAGATGCTGTTTTTCAATTGAAGAGACTATACTTTTCCTTTTTGGCAAACAGGACCAGTTTGTGCCCTGGTGACACTGCAGAAAACGCTCTACAAATATGACGAAAATAGCATTCCTTATGTAAATGGGGGAACAAAAATGATATTTTATGCATGCGTGCTAAACATGGATCCTTGGATAATACACTGGCCGTTTAGTTTAATTATGCCTCGAAGTATTGCATTCAAATACTGTACAAATGATGCATGACAATATAATTTCAGAGCAGTCTTTTCTAAATTATATAGCAGAGTTGTGCTCTTAAATTACAATTCCCAGGATGTTAAATCATTCTGCATAGTTTTATTTAGATGTCGCTTCTTGATTGGTTTGTGGCCAAACATTTGGATTTAATCTCTGCAGTGTTATTTGCAATTGGCTCATCAAATTGCAGGCATAAAAGTAGGATGCCAGAGTTTGTGGCAGCATTGCCTTTATTTCACATTTAGCCCAACTATTTTTTCTTTTCTTAAAAACCTTAATTTTCACAAAGATGTGCCTTGCTTCAAATACCCAGCGTCTGGGTTCTGTCTGTCAGCCCTCTTAAGAGAACTGGGAAGGTTGAGCCATTTCTGGAAATGTAAAAATGCCTCGTTACAGATGTTCGACGTGCTTCAACTTCTTTCTTATTCAACTTTTTTCCTTATTTTATTTATTTATTTTTCAATTTTGCACAAAAGAAAACTGGAGCACACTTTAAATGCTTAGTGAGTTTGGTTCTTGTAATATTTTAGTTGAGGTTAGCTACCTGTTTTCAACGAGGCTATACAATCTCAGTGGAGTAATGCTGTAATGATCTATTCATTTGTATTATTTTCAGGTTTATTTTTATGATATATTTGTAACAACCGATCATAAATAATTAATTATTATTTTGTAATGTCTCATTAACTGGAATTCACTGAGATATAATGCTGATATTTACTGACTCCTGTTCACTCAAACAGTTATCCTGCTTGCATATTTCTAGTCATTGTACTGGCTGATTTAAGAGCGCTATAACTTCTTATAGAAAAGACAAATTATAGACAATTGATGAATGCTTGCTTTTACATGTAATTGATATTTACACTGAACTGAGATAGGATCTGGATATTATTGTTTGCTGAGATTAATGTACTAACTTGGGCTATATTGATATGAATCTTCTTTATTCATTTTTGTGCCATATTAGTTAATATATTTTATAAAAGATATAATGGTGTTGCTAGTTCTCTTGTTTTAGTCTCATCTCTGCGATCTTGAACTCATCTGGGAGAAATTAATAACTAATTAAAGTAAAACCATTACACGTATTTGTTAAATTATCTTTAATTGGGG
>NC_054569.1:1970336-1990052 GCF_017654505.1 Polyodon spathula | reverse complement strand
TCACTCACTCGAGGTTAGCGTGTTCGTGAGTGGAGAATGGATGTGGAGATACACGTGTGGGAGGACTCGCACGATACTTGTTTTGGGGTTCGTCCAACGTTTGTCTGTCTTATTTGTTTTGGCCACTGCGCTGTTTGTTTAGTTCAGTGTTTTGTGTTTTGTTCAAACTTTTTATTTTGTTAACAAACGCTCCGCAGCGCTTTCATTACCCCAGTCTGTTGTGGAATCCGTTCAGGTCCTGGTCTGATGTCACCCCTACAGCCACTCTTGTGACATGGATATAATATATGTTATAGTTTATATTCATTAAGCTATATGTTATAGTCTTTCTATAATATTGTCGTTTCGCTACATGTTATATCTGTTTCATTATATCTGTTTTTCTCTGTCTAGAAGCATTCTGTTATATTTTAAATTCATTTTGCATCATGTTATGTCTATTCTACTATGTGGTACTGCACACACAAGTGTCATATGCTTTATTCGTTCAAGTACTACTTTTGAATGGAACAGCATCTCTTAAAGTCATACCACTGATACTCATGAAAGGTAATGTCATTTTTCTTTCTTTCTGTCTTTGCAGGTAAGTGAAGTAATTTCATTTGGTCTTGTAAGTGATGGAAAGCTATACCGACACTGTCAGAAAGGTAACAACGACATCCAGAACCTTTCTATAACCATGTTATTCCAGCATTCCTAATGGATATTTGCACGCTGGTGTTTCATGATACAGCACAAACGACCCCCAGGCGGGCTGGTGTGCTTTGTCGATTTGATTACTGCACTCAAATCATACATTCAGACCTATTAGCTCATGTTCACGTTGATATGTGACCTGCTGTTTATTTTGTTTATTTTTTAATATATATTTTACATAATTGTGTTTTTAAATTGTTCTAAGAAGCTTTTAAAGTGCCTCTGTAGGAAGAAGCTTGCTGCGTTCACTGATATCACAGTCCTTTGATTACAGCTTTAATTGTGGCTGCACATTGTGTTGTTAGGAGGTTATTATGGGTACAGATTTGTGGGTTTGTCATTTTAGTGTAATTAATAGAATGGGAGCTGTAATGGGCTCCCCATACTCCGCATTAATTTTAAATAGGCTTAATTTAAAACCACAGATTGATATTAATACCTTTTCAATCCAGCACGGGCTTGTTTTTATTAATATCTGTCAATAATTCAAACGACATTTTGAATCTGCGAGCACAGTTTTTCAGACTATTTCTAGAGAATCAGGGGAGCTGAAGACCTCAATGAAAGCTTGGAGGGGGGGTGGGGGGTCAGGCCAGAGGCTGTTGACTCCAGAGTGTTTGTCTATGGGGAGCCGTCTCCAGTTAGATATGCAAATCGGGCTTGAAGGGGAATAAATAGAAGCTGGTCTTTTCAGCTGTTTCTATCAGGGCTAAAAATTTGGTGCTGGTCTAAACTTTTTGCTGTAGCTTTCAACCGTCAGGTCATCGTGGTGTCCAAGAACAAGAAATGTTTTAACTGGCTCACGTTTTTGTGGTGTCAGCCTTCAGCCTTTCTTCTTCTTCTTCTTCTTCTTCTTCTTCTTCTTCTTCTTCTTCTTCTTCTTCTTCTTCTTCTTCTTCTTCTTCTTCTTCTTCTTATTTATTTTTACTTTTGTATATAGTCTGTGTTAAGGTGCCCTCCAGTTCTAGTTGCCAGCCATAGCGAAGTGTAACACATGCTAGTTCAACCATAGTGACTTTACTTGAGGAACTGTAGAGCCATCTAGTGCAATGCTAATGCGTTTTCTTTTTCTTTTTCTTTTTTCCAGCAGTACAAAGCTTTATTCACAGCTGTTCATAACATAAACAATGCATGTAAATGCAGTACTGTTTCCTAACATTAGTCAGTGTTATGTTGTGTGTTGATGAATGTATTAATTTGATTTTACACCACTAAACTTTTATAATGACAATGTGTTTTTGCATACCTGCATCATCATTTGCGCAGTCATTAACAGCCACCAAATACTGACTTTAACTGATTTCCTTAATGTTTTAGAGCTTTCAAGACTTTAATGCTGGCTATTAAAACCCATTAAGGACCCTTTTAAATTGTGTCCCAGCAGTTTGCCAACATTTGGAGGCCTGATCTGCGCTCAGGGACTTGTTTAAACAGTTATAGATTGCCTGGTGCTTCAGACACAAGAAAACCTTGAGAATCGTGATCATTTATCAAACGCTTTTTGGTATTGATTCACTGTTGAATGTAGTTTGCTTTCCGTTGCCTGGCTTGGGAAACGCTAGCATTTAATAAATCCTAATAGAGCTTGTCGAGTCGAATTCATATAAGAATAAAATGTATATGACATTAACATTGAACCACTGCAATGTGGGGGGGGGGTTCATTTGTTCTGATGTACCGATAGCTTTGTTGAAAGCACTGTTAATCCCTCTATATCGTTTCACTACTGCACACACACACACACACACAAGTACGTATGAAAAGAAACGTGTAGCGCCAACCCAGTTCAGGACGTAAGAGAATTACCTTGAGAATTGTGCACTGCACAGTTTGGCACAAGTAGCAGTGAACACCTTTCTTCCACAAAAAAGGGGGGAAGGATTAAACAGGTGAGGTGACTAAATTACTCAACAATTATTAGGACTATAAACATGTAGTCAAAAAAGAAAATCATCATTGAGGACAAATACAAACCATTTCTGTGAATGGCTGAGCTGCACACATTTAAATAAAGCCAAGCAGCAAGCAAGAAGGTAAAAGGGATTTAAATTACAGAACAGTGGCTGATTAAAAAGCTAGCCAACAAGCCTCCTGTTTCTGGGGTAACAGGATCGCTCAGAGCATAAGCAAACCATGTCATTGTAAGACACTGTCTCTATTAGTCATGCAAACAGAAAGTACCAGCATCTGTTATTTACTGTGAAGCAATTAGCTCTGAGGAGGCAATGAGAAACATATAGACATGGGGCAAAGTAAGACAAATGTGATTACTGGACTTTAACTTCACCCTGAAAAAAAACAGCGAGTCCAGAGTTCAGCCAGCAACACAGCTTCAGTCAGTCAGCTTAATTATAAGGCTGCAGAGATGTTTAAATTACTTAGATTCAAGCCGTGCTATGCTATGCGGGGTAGGGAATGTTTAAAAGAGTAATTGCTAGAAGGATTGCAGATGGCGGTAGGCGGATTTAGTCTTTTTTTATGCATCTTGTAAACTCTCTTTAGACTTAAATTTAATAAATATACATTTGGTAACTGGGAACTGGTTTCCTCTCTACTGTAGATTTTCTGGTTTCAATAATGAAGTTGTTAATGTAATGTAACAGAACATGAACACTCTGCTAACATTTTTTTTGTAAGCTCCCCATTGTTAATTAAAGCAAACGGGTGGTTAGTGAACAGGGACTATAATTGCCTATAGTGTCAGTTTCTGTTGTATATATTTTTTAGATGACACTGACAAATTAATCGCAAGCAACTAGCCAGCGTACTATCAGAATAATAGCAACCTCACTGTAATAATTATTTAATGGCATTCACAATAAAAAAAACAGGAGTTTCTATCAGTGGAATCTCCAGTTTAGGCTTGGGTCACATAATCTAAATTTACACAATTTGTAATGCTCTGATAACACAGTCGTTATAAACGTGGTTGTATAGTTAGGTTGCACATTTCATTACAAAAATGAAAAATGTTGGTTTGTTGCTGGCCTTTTGTTTAATTACACTATATGTAGATACATGGTTGCAGATTCACTACTATGTAATTGCACAGTAATAACAGCGTAGTTAGAGACACTTCTTGGAAAGTGTTACCAGGATTTGCAGCGGTGTTTGTGTGAGTCGGACTTTTATTGGGTGCAGAGCTCCAGAAAACAAGACAGGGGAGGACGTGATATACTATACAGGGTGCTGTGGTGATTGAAGTTCTGCGCTGGTGATGACCTCATAATCCAAAGCAATAGCACTGACTGGGGAGCAGCCTATAAAAGTCAAATGCAAGACGCATGCATTACCCATTAAATGTTACCTCAAGCTCAGTGAACAAATAGAATATTATAAACAAATAAAATATCGGGAGAGCTTTTATGAATCTGTTACAGAAGAATTTGTAAAGAAAGAATGGCAGCTGGATTTCATCTATAAATAGGGGGAGTAAACCTATATATTTTTTAAATTTCTTGAGTTCATATATTACTGCATGCCCTACTTGAAAAACGACCGCACGCCACAGAGTTTTAATTTATAGACAGTAAGAGTTTAAGATGTTTGTATTAATAAAAGGTTTTTGGAACATGCTTTTCATGCCTTTTCCTTGAGAAACTGTATAAAACAGGTAATAAAATGGTTTAAAGCAATGATTTAAAAAAAAAAAAAAAAGTGATTTAAATCAATGATTTAAACCTACTTGATTTCCAACCTTGTGCCACAGCCACTGACTACAATAGCGTCCGTACAACAGTGCAAACTTTGGAAGAAGAGTCTCAGATGCACCAAGGTAGCATCACACAGGCTTGGGTACATTTTCCAATCTGATGTTGCATGTTGCTATATTATACTGTAGAGTCGGTATATGAGCCCATTGCTGCAGCTGGCCTCCAGGTTAATTTAACAAAGCTCTCTGTGATTGAAACACAAAGGCCATTGCCCTACAACAGCAGGAGCAGGCACTGTCTTAGATTAGAAATAAGGACCCATTTTGGTTCAGAATTACATTTTTCACTTTCTACACGGCGGGGTCTGGTTTTCTCTCCCTTGTTTGTTTTGATAGACTGCGACCTTTTAGCTTGAGGTTAAATTGATAAATTGAAAACAAAAAAGAAAAGAAAACAATAACAACAACAAATAAGAGAGGGACGAAAGTGATCTCTGTTTGAGATGAACCAAGCCTGACACAACTCGGGGGCCCTGCAAATAACAGCAAATAAATAAATAAATAAATAAATTTAAAAAAGCGTCTCTGTACCAGAACACATTTTTATTTACTTTATTTTATTTTCTGTCAAGTAATCAACCTCGAACTAGAAATATTACAAAAAGACAAGCACTATCTTATTAAGGGCCAAAGGCTGGAGGTGCTCTTTCTCGCTCACGGTAATAACTAAAGTTATTGCGCCCTGAAATTGCTTCATTATGCAGCACCTCGATCAAAGCCCCTATGACTCCTATTTGAGAGCTCTCTGTGTGCAAGACACTCCATGAGCAGATGCTGTATTTCATCACTTTAATACTTGCGCTTTAAATAGAACAGGAAATCAAAGCTTTAATAATTCATGATTAAAAGGAACCTCAGGTAATCTTGAGCGGTCATATTAGAAGCCTCTTCAGTTCTACCCGAGACACCCTTGAAATGAATTTCAAACCAGAGACTAACTGCCAATAGAATTACAATGGAATGTATAGAACGGTCAAGCCTGCCTAAACACTGCCATCTAGTGCCAATCTTTAACTTTCCAGATTATTAAAGAAATATGCCTTTAACGTGACATTGCGTCGTTGTTTAGCATTAAAATTTTTCCCCATGGGCAGTGCTACCGATAAGGCGTTATGTTTTCTCTTGTCTGTTCCTCTTTCTGGTGTCTATTTTCTTTTTATCACTGTTTGATAAGGTCACCCAGCACTGTCACCCTTAGTAACAAACTCAATTTACTGTCTGCAGTGGAGCTATTATCAATTTGACATACGGTACGACAGACAGGATGCTTAAAGGGAAGCAGTTTGTGCTTTTCAATCTGCAGCAGCTGGTCTTCAGGCTGAAAAGTGCAACAATAAATAATACAAAAACATGGCCTCTGTCTTTTCGTTTTGTGCAACTTTAAACAATTTTTGCCAAAAACAATGGCACCTAGACAAACTGGTGAAGGGCAACATGACTGCATGAGCAGAGACCTGACATTCTTAGTTTCAAAACACTAACATAACTGCTACTGATCACACTTTTCAAGTTTCTCCAATTACACTGAAATAACATTATAGTTACACCACCCCATTACTTACATACAAACTAATTAAAATTCAATTCTTCACCGTGTTATTACATTGTAACTGCAGAATGACTTATGTTGTTACAGCACTATAATATTACTGAGAGTCCTGACCTGGGCCCTCTGCTATAAGACCCAACCCGGCCCTACAGCGCCATTTCACAGTTTTAATTGGTTCTTTCACCTGTTGTATGATAGTCAGAAACACTTCTGACATTATTTAAATAGTTTTTACACTTTCAGATAAAATGACGC
This sequence comes from Polyodon spathula, assembly GCF_017654505.1. Lineage (NCBI taxonomy): Eukaryota > Metazoa > Chordata > Actinopteri > Acipenseriformes > Polyodontidae > Polyodon > Polyodon spathula. The sequence continues at coordinate 1,983,840 of NC_054569.1, read as the reverse complement.
CCTCTATGTCAAGCCTCAGATCCACTGTGGGCAATCAAAACAGACATAACAAAATAGCCACCATCAGCCCTACTGTTTACGAAGAAGATTGTCCTTGGAGCAGCTAAACCAAGGGATTCTGCATGACACTGTGAATAGCAGCAGGGCACAGCGACCATCACATAATTACCAACATTGCTGGAGCGTTAATTAAACCACTAGGGGAACCTGCCACATGCACACACATCACCTACAGCAGCAACAGCAGCATAGCAACACACTTGAATAAAGAAGAATGGAGCAAATTAAAAATGAATTTGTAGGGTTGCCATGAGGGGTGACTAACTGACACTGTGGAAAAACACTGCTTAATGCAAAGGACCGTTTTCTTAATAGGATGATCAGCAGTACATTAGCATCATGTCAAAGGGATGCTGGGAGAGTCACTGACACTATAGCTGTACCCTGGAAACTCTGGGTAGTATTGATCAGAGTAGTGCACTGCAGTGGAATGTCGATAATAAATATGTCTGCAGAGAGGCATAGCTATAAAAATGGTCAGTTTGCTATTGACAAAACCCAGCTGTTATACCAACAATTGTTGGTGATGGCGGCCACATTAGTCAACGGACAACAAAAAGGGCCACCTTTTAAAAATCTGTTAAAACCAGCGCTGGTAATTGGCTTATAGACAGAAGAAGGATGACCTGTTTTAATTTCGTTCTTGTGTGGTTTGTAGCGATAGTTTGCTTATACACCAGTTAAAGGCAGAACTGGGGTTTCTATGGATACCCAGATAAATGGGTTTATCTTTGAGCGTAGAATAAAGCTGTTTGTTTGTTTTACACAATAGCACTGAAGCAGTAATTACTGTCTTAATTACAGATACTGTGAAGTTATTTTAAGTGTGGGGATGGCTCTCTCTGTAGTCTGCAGTCTGTGAAGAGTGAACGTGTGAGAAAGAGCTCTTCAGCTCAAAGTGATACGGTATGCAAGCTTCACAGAGGTGTTGCTTTTCTTAAAGGCTATTTATTACCTGACTGTCTTCTGTGAAACTGTGTGAATGTCAGTGGGTGTGCTTGGATTCTTTCAGTGTTTAAACAAAATGTTTTTTACTTTCATAGTACACTGCTAGAACGGGTGAAAAAAATGAAAACCCCTAAAGATCTGAATCCCCGCCAGCAATTATAAATTAATCTGTCCAAAGCACTTGGTAAAATTAGCAGATCAGAAAGGCAGGAACTCAAGCGAATATAAAAAACCCCAATTCAAAAAAAGACGTTAATGATAGCGAAACATTTTTAAAATGTAAAGTAAATTATGAAGCTGCAATCTCGTTTTTTCGAGTAACCTCCAGGCATTCCAGCTGTCGCTCCAGCTGTGACTGAAATAAAAACCTTTCCATAAAAACGGGGAACAAGACCGTGAGCTGGTCACTTATCTTTCTGAAATCAGGATAAGAATTCACTGTGTTCACAAAAAAAAAGGGATGGCAGAAAACAATTCTATCTCAGTTATAGCATGGTGTTATAACAGATTCACAGGACAGGAGCAGAGGCTGTGCGGAGGAAGGTCCTCTGGGGAGGAGAGTGCTTGTGACTCAATAAAGCGGTCAGGGTCTCCCCTTGAAGAGAAGTCCAGAGGTCTGTTGTGTTCGCCACAGCTGAATGAATGTTTACTAGGAAACAAGTTGACAGTCTGACAGCCATCATCATGAACAAGGGTATTGTTATTGAAGCTGGCAGGATTCGGCCAATTTAAGGACGGGACCTGTAGTTTAGCAAGGGCAACAAACAGACATTGACTGTTATTATATCTATTTATATATTTATTAACATACACAATGAAGGTGATTTTAATTAAATTTCTAAATGCTTTACAATTTAATCACATATGTTATGCAGTAACTGCATGACAATGCATGTAACAAATTACTAAATTTGTAAAGATGTACATAGTAACGACGCAATTATACACATGCCAGGTCTATGTTATACTCTTATTACAAAAAAAAAAAATCTATTTTAAAGTGGTAACCTACGCTTAAAACTACCTAACTCCATAGAACCATGTAACCATATCCAGTAATAGAATTCCTTTTGAATTATACACCTGGTGACAGTGGCACTGGAACCATTTTTAAAGTGGGGGTGCTGAAAGCCATTGAACAAAACTGTAACCGCTGTATAAGATGGAAGCCATGCAAAGCCAAGGGTGTCAGCCTCACCCCCAGCACCCCTAGTTCCAGCGCCCTTGCATGGCGATGAAAGGTTAGTCTGTTGCAATTCTGCCAAAACATGCATTTTTTTTTAGATTTCAGTAACTATTACTATAAAAACCCTTTATCATCAATTTGCATCACAAAAGAAGTACTCAACCTGACGTAACAGAGCACTAATTGAAGTGTGCTTATGTGCATTTTTATTACAGACAGTATCTGTTCAACTCTCAATCAGTAGCATTTCTGTACAGGCGTCACAGCGTGACTTTCTAGACAACTGGAGAATGCAAGAAATGAGAACATCAATGCATGCATGCGTTCATGATCATGCAGGGTGTCATGTGATACGTGACACCCATACAAGTTTTGTGAGAGCAACTATTCAACAACAACCATGAGAAAGGTCTCAGAGAGCTCACAAGGGAGCACAATAGGGAATGCCTGTGCAAGTGGCTCATCCCTCAACGCAGCGCCTGCATTCAGCAGTGTGCCCATCAAGACAGTCTGCCTGGTGTTCCTGGAATGGCTACTTTTGCAGAAAGCTCCCCACTCCATTAGAACCGACTCTTGTAGTTATCAGAAGTGCATACCATGTTTTTACTTACCAGATAGTTAGCAGATTGTTCACAACATTTACATTGGAACTACCAGAATAAAAACGAGCAAATGATCAGTTTGCGTTCCTGTTGAACGCTCTCCCCTCTCCTCTGGAAACCCTGAAATAGTCACTTCGGTTGGCTTCCTTGGCATCGTTATTTAAGGGCTTGAGCGCTTGACAAGCTGTGGTCTATCTTCAACAGATGTAATTTTATGGGTAACTACCAGATAACAAACATGGCACTATAGCTGGAGCGCATGTTTGTTACTGGATTTTGCTTGTTAATATCGGGACCATATTCTTTCCTAAATATCCAGCCTTTATTTTGTCAATCCTTGTAAACGTGTCAGGTTAGACACACATCACACTTGAGCATGCTGTGTTTCTATCATATCTTAATTTAAATCTACTCTTTTAAGGACCCGACAGTCCATCAGAGTTCTGTTATCTTTAGTGATTAGAATATGGTGACTCAATCGACCACTCCTGGTGGAAAACATTGCAAGAATACAGCAGCAATCAGATTTCAATATACTTAAAATGTGTTCTACAATAACTTTGCTTCACACTAAACTGAGTTAGCCACCTGTGTCTAATTGTGAATACACTCCACAAATTTAATGTACAGACAGTATATTGATTTATGAAAAACACAATACACAGTTACAGTTTAATTATGGTCTTAATTAAGAAATGTTTATTTATAAAATAAATGTTGACTTTAAAAAATAAAAAAAAAAAAAAAAAAAAACTGAGTTTGCAGAAAACCTTGTATGTATTGTACAGTTTTAGATTAAAACAAATACATATCAACCCACACGCTATTTTTTTTTTTTTGTGAGTGATTTACAACTGCTGTCATTGCAGTATGTAAAATGTCCACTTGGGGGCAGATGAGCACTATAGATGTTTTAATACGCTAAGAAAGTGACCTAGTTTAAAAAGGTGCTGAGTTTCTTTCAGTAAGACAGTTTGCAACATTATTTAAATAATTATTTATTATTATTTAAGTCTTCACTGCTGCCTCCTCTTTGTAGTACATCAATTAAAACTATTCCGCCCTTGGCAACAATGTTAATTTACCAGGAGCACTAACACATTGCAATGAAAGTGTCTGAGAAACGAAAGCGCAGTTCAGCTCCCCAGTTTGGATGGCATTTGAAGTCCCTAAGGGTCTGTTAAGCATGCTGCTGAAAATCCACTGTCACGTATGGAGCCTGCTTTAGTGACCATGTTTACAATTTGGAAGCGAATTAAAATTACATCTGATGTCCTCAGGAACACATTAAGCATTTTATTCATGTTTTTATCTATTTTACTCTATAGGGGTGAAAATTATTTTCCTTTTAACAAACCCTAGACAACAATATTATGCAATTGCATATACATATGTAATAATAATAATAATAATAATAATAATAATAATAATAATAATAATAATAATATCAGTATGACCATGCAAATGACACAATGCTGTGACATTTCAATATTATGGGGTGCTTGAGTTCATTTTAGGGGCTAGAACAGTCTATGTTAAAAGGAAAAAATCTTTGAATATCTGTAGTACAGAGTGTCAACTTGAGGCATTAAGCATGGCTTTGAATATGTACAGTAAAGCTTGTATATTTAAAGTTAATATTAAAGACATGCCTGAATCCACACGTCACGGGCAGAGTTCAATTGATCTAAACAGAGCTGGAACTACTGTAAATAACCTGACTCTTTAAATCATTCAAATAGGACTGCATGAACAACAAGGTTACAGTACAGTGCTTGTGAATTTATTTAGTGAATATGGGACTCTATAAGGATATAAAATACCAGGGAAGACACTTAGATATGAAGATGTTACCACAGACAGATTTGGATTTTCTGGCTAAGGAGCTGCAAATTGACTGTCTGCTGACTGAGAGTGAGCTTTGCCTAAAAGACTAAGGCACAAGGCGATGCTGCGCTGCATTGAGAATATGTGCTTGGGAAGGCTGGAGCCATGCAGACCAGTGGATGTTAGAATTAACTAGGGCATGCACAAGCCACCAAGAAGCTGCCCAGATTAGACTGAGGAAATTGGAGTCAGTCGAAGCGTATTGAAATTAGCTGGGGGGTTGGACGTCATGGCATGCAGAGGTTACTGGCAGCCAGTCTTCAATCATTCTGGGCTGGTCGAACGCTTGTGGTACACATTAGTTAGAGCAATTTGAAGAGAGCACATTGTTCTTGTCAATGCATATTTTATATCTATATCTATATATATATATATATATATATATATATATATATATATATATATATATATATATATATATATATATATATATATATTATATATATATATATATATAAATCAATATAACACCATAAATAATAAATTAGCATCTAACAAATCAAACTGCTTTGTAAGCTGCTTCATGTTGTTAATATTGTGTGCAGTTTGTAATTAAAACCACCCTGCAAGCAAATATGCTGTGCAATGCCATGTAGTATTATAGAGGTACATAGTGATAGTATGTGTTCTATTATAAGAATCAACACTGTGTAATGTGTACCTTGTACAATATGACAAGGCAGCAGTATCCAGCACTATGTTTAATTAAAGTCTTCATTCATTGCACTGTATTTAGGGAAATAATATTTAAATGATTGTGAATAGTCTGTTATTATGGGTCCATTTGTATCAATCTGCCCTTGTGTCTGTCAAGCTGATTACCTGCTGTACATTATAAACTAAGCAATCACCGCCTGTCCCTCAATGTATACATATACATATACAATTCCACTTTTATCGTGGTGTGCCTTTGGTCTTTTGAAGTCTTTATTATTTACAGGAACCAGCAGCCAGTGCGTCGCTCAAATACCACACACCTGAGAAATGTGAAATCAGGCTGAGCAACGAACAAAGAATGCATTGAGCACACATCACACAGGAAAGAGCTAATGGGGATACCGAATCCTTCAGGGTGTTTGTTCTTAATAATGAGCTTTGTTTTCCAAGTCTGTGTTATTTGCTCCATTGTGCCAGGGATGTTTATGTGGAAATACTTCAATTTAGTAATGAAATATATGGTGTGTAGTAAAGGACTCTGAGGAGCGTATTCAATTAAAAGTAATCTCCAGAAGATTATATAAACCCCTCCTTTAGAACAGCCATGACAGGATATGGGTACACAGCCTAGACTCAGGTAAGCTCACCACAGCTTCTGTCTTACTACAACATACAGCTTTACAGGCAACTGTTCCTACAGCCTACCACCCCCAGCTGGGCTTTCTGCAGCCTTTCAGGTAAGCCCATTAACTCAATTGATTGGGAAACCACTTGGAATCCCACTTTCCTTCACTCCAGTCACTTTCTCCCATCACAGAGCATGCACACTATATACAAGTTCACATTCCTAATGGGACGGGACATTCCTCACAGTTCAAATCGTTATCCATTGTGCAAAAGGCCCCTGTCCATCAAGTGACAACCCATATGAGTGGTAAATTGTCAAAGTCACTGTGTTCAGGATGTTTTCTGGTCCTCTGGTTTGCGTTAACATTTGATATTTCCTTGTCTTATTGTTCAGAAAAAAAAACGTTCCAGAAGCAACCCCTCTCTCCCCTTCCCTCCATACTGTACGCGAGAAATAGAGCGGCTCTGAACACCACATAATGGATGGGTGTCATCGCGCCAATAAACACAAAATATGATCGACACAAATGTATTGACTCGCTGAGCATTATATACACCAGAAAAATCTATCATCAATCATCTCTCAGAGCTTTGTGGGTTTGGAGAGAGCATTGCTCTCTCTTAGACACCATTTCAGAGCTTTTAAAGAACAAATTAGCAAGATATTAGAACAGTGTCCTTGGCTTGCTGTTAGAAAGGTGAGAACATATCACCTGATTCCTTACCAAAGTCAAGAAAGTTAAATTATATCAAATATAACCATAAATAATATTAGCCCTCTTTTTGTTCAAGCGATTAACATCCATCCATATCCCTCCATCTCTCCCAATTGCAACCTTTTTTCAGTTACTTCATAATTAACCATGGAGGGCTGTCTTTATTTTTATCATTACAGTAGTTGCTTACAAAAGCTCAGGTTAGATTTAATAAAATATGACAGATTCGTTTCTGGACCAAATGATACCAGCGATAAATAAAAACAACTACACCTAATTAAAATGGAGAAACTTGGAATCACAAATGGTTTAATTGTGAATCAGGCATGGCAGGCCGTTGTTACGAACATCCCAAATCCCTATGCCGTTCACCGAACGAGAAAGAAGGAAGAGTCTGCTTGCAGGGATGGTCTTTACACTTCATTCTCATTTCTCAAGCGAGGGCTGCGGTCTCTCAGTGCGTGACTCCAGTACGGACCCCCTGCTGGGGCAGGCAACAGAAAGCACATTCCCGTGCTTACCCCCTGGGGCTAATAAATCAATGACTCTGAAAAAAATGCTGCTAGCTGATTGGTAGCATCTTTCCCTGACTCCTGCTGAATCCACATGCTCTCTGTTGTTTGTTTTATTTGCTTGTTTGTTTGTTTTTTTTTTTTTTTTGGATTTGTATGTCAGAGGGGAACTGCAGCATATTTCTGAATAAGCTACAGTTACGGTTTAATATGCTCAAGTGTAGAACTGATCACAGCCTCAACAGGGACGTCTGTAAATAAGTGAAGGTACTGAAAGGGTTCTTCTTCATCTTCTTTCATTTACAGAGGCCTGGGATCAAATCCAGCTCCACAGTCATACTCAAAACCACTGCACAATCCGATACAGTACAGACTGCAGCCTCTGCTGTTTTCACAGCTTCAGAGAGTGTAGAATCAGCAGTTGATATGTACTGTATTACAGGTTTAATTTCTTTTACATATTTAGTCGTGCAAATTATGCTACCCATAAATAATGTGCATACCAGGCTATCAATGCAGTCTACTTTAAACTAAAATAGGTGTTCAAAAGGCTGAAGTATTGTACAGTGTAATGCACAAACACCAATAAATGAAATTTCTGTGTATGATAGAACTTGGTTGTGGAAAGCAGCAGCATTAAAGGGGACAAAAGACTATTGGGTGTATAGTAGGGAAAAGGGGCTGCAAATCATTTGCTTCTAAAATGTGTATACCGACACTGGTATAGATTTGTAGTGCTGGTTTGTTTTATCATAAGAGATCTTTCTTTTTTTTCCCCCAGAACTGCATCATTTGTACAAATCTGCAATACTTGTAAAAACACTGCGGTAAGCATCCCAATGTGCTTTTCAAATAGAAATAACGTTGTATTTCTCCAAGGTTTCGAACACATTTTAATGTAATCAAGTTAGCAAATCTTCATTTTGATGAAAATGTATGGAGTGGGTAGCTAAGAAAATGCAGTCTTTGATCAATATATACATGTGATGCTGTGCTACAAGAGCACAGGAACCATTTACTGCTTATAACAATCTGATAGACAGGAGATTATTACTATTAATATGTTACTAGCTAGCCTTCAGTGGCATGCCTGAATTGTTTAAAAAAAAACAAAAAACAAAAAAAACATGCATTCACTGTAAAACTACATAAAGACATTACTGTGTGTGTGCGTGTGTGCATGTGTGTGTGTGTGTGTGTGTGTGTGCGTGTGTGTGTGTGTGTGTGTGTGTGTGTGTGTGTGTGTGTGTGTGTGTGCATGTGTGTGTGTGTGTGTGTGTGTATCAGAGCAAGTGGCCTAAGAGAATAAAGGTCAACATCCCTTACAGTCTTTAATGGGATAACTCAGTACCCAATTAAGCTTCAATGCAGTAAACACTGCAGCCCTTGTGTATTCCAAGAGAATTTTATTAGCACAGTGAAGGGTCGTGCATAACTGTCATTTTTGCACTGTGATGCAACATAAAGAACGATGAGTATTTTCCCGATTCTGGAGTACAACTCGAGAGGTTTGATCACAGAGAATTTCTTTCAGCGCTGGTAAAATAAATTCATACAGTACCTCATGAGTTATGAATGACTGCTCTGAGACTGTGCTTTCCTGACACTTGCACCGGGAGGGTGGTCTATGGAAATAAGATGGCTGTCTCAATGACTAATACCCTTGCTTTAGTAGTAAATAAAAAAGAGTTCCTCGTGACCACAGGGTCTGACCTCTGTGTTATGAGGGAGGCAAGTTTAGTATCAGATACACAGGAGTGTGACTGGGAATCAGAGGAGGTACATTATGTAAGGGAGAATAGAGAGACTGTACTCGAGATTATACACTGCAGTTCAACGGATATGGACAGAGGATGAGGATCAATTGCCATATTCTCATTCAATAACAGCATCACTGCAAGCATTCTCTGAGCCTCATAGTGCACCACTGGACTTTGTTATTTACACCTGTGTCCATCACACACCTGTATCTGCTGCCTCAGAATAAGGATCGCTATGGATTCGTCTTCCCTGGCGGTGTGAGGCAATCATGTAAAGACATCGGGAAAGGACACTGGCTGTTCTGGGATGTTTCTGTGTTCTTATGTATTGTGTTATAGTTAAATATTCATCACTCTTCCTTTGCTTTTATGTGTCTGCTATGTTTTTCCATCTGCCATTTCTCTCCATATCTTTATTTCTCTTTTTATATTTTCTTTTTCCATTTAAGACTATCATTTATATATTGTTATATTTTGTTTAATAAAAGCACCTGCTAAATAACTAAATAATAATAATAATAATAATAATAATAATAATAATAATAATAATAATAATAATAATAACAACACAGTAATTTGTTATACAATAGATCAATAAGCAGTCTACAAAAATGAGCATCAGAGCCACTAATGCAAGCAATTTTATTTTTAACACATTGGGTGCTTCTGTTTTAGCAGAAGCACTCTAATTGCACAATTAGTTATAACAGCAGAGCAAGCTTTTTCACAAACCAAGTGTGATTCATTGTGTTGGCAGATGAACAGAATTGCTGTAGGAGCCACATTATGGCGGCAGATCAAAAAAATCTAAACTAGTACTCTGTTGTATTAAGCATTTCCATTTTCATCTTAACATGAATAAAACAGAAATAGAAATTCCCATGTAAAGCTCCATGCGCTTCGCCTGTATAGTTTGATGGCCTCTGCCTTCAGCTCAGCTAATCTCTGACTGGACCTGTCCTACAGTATGCCAGGGCACACAGCAAAGTGTAGGGAAGCGTAGTAAAAGCATGCTAACGCAAACACATGCATATGCGTTTTTAGGCTGGTATTGTAATTATTTATGAGTAAGCACTGGTCCACATCACTAAACGCACCGGGACAGCTGGCACTGAAGTATGACTGTTTCTGACACACGCTGTAAAGGCAGACATGCTCACATATTGTAATCGCTGCATCTTGTCCAACTGCTTACGTTGAAGTGAAATTCTGATACTTCAATGCAGGAAAATGGTCTTCTGAAAGCCTTTCACTCAGCTGGTTATTACCGGCACCAGAAACAGTTTGCTGTGACTCCAAGAACCATGAAACTACGGCCCCTAAACCCAAGACTGTAACAGAGGTTTCTGATTGGATTGCTGTTATTATTTAAAGCACTTGCTGGGTGTAGGGGGGGGGGTGTTGTTGTTTCAGCAATCTCAAACTTCCTCCTCACTGAAAATGAACATCAGGTGTAGGATGTGTTGAGCATGCTGTGTTTCCAAACCAGAGAGCTGCTGATGAATAGTACCACGTGGATGACTGCTTCCAACAGGCCCAGAATGAAGAAAGAATGACAGTTATGTTGTGCAGCTACAAGGGGATGGGAATCAGGCATCCTCTGCAGAATTTGACTGTGAAATAGTTTTGTGAATATCGTCAAACCTGCAGAGTGATAAGTCAAAAATGTTCACTTTGTTTAGGGATTGTTTAAAGCCTAGTACAATTGATTTAGGACTTCATGTAATATATATATATATATATATATATATATATATATATATATATATATATATATATATATATATATATATATATATATAGGGCCCTGCATTTTTCAAGTCTTGTTTTTTTAACCTGTAATTCAGTCCTACAGCCTCAAAATGCCGATATAGCCTCCACGGTTAGTCACGTAATGACCAATCATTAAACAATCATCTCATTACATTAATGCAATGGCAATAATTGCCCCTCGTAATTAGGAAGGGTTTTCTATTTTGCCCGAATTGTATGTGTTGATTACTTAATTATTCTTTTGATCAGTTTAGCTGGAGTGGCTACTCGGACATATTAAAGGTTTAGGACTGAATTTCAGGTTAAAAAAAAAAACAAGTCGTGAAAAACGAATGGCTAGAATTATAACATGCTGTAGCAAAAACACATGTGTGTCAGTGCTATTATTCTAATCACAGTCCAGCATTGTTAATAGCATAACTAAGTATGCTTATAGATTGGATATAACCACTTATGTCATAACGAAAGTGTTAACAAAAACCTAGTAATAGCCAAGTACTGTATTACGCCACGAGTATCATGGCATTGTCTTAAGTTGTGTTTTCTATTCTATACAGTAGAAATGTATACAGTATCTACTGTATATGACAGTAATATTAATTCAAGCACCGTCTGAGCTGCACTTTCTATTTTTAAACAATTACATTTGTTTTACCCTTTCAGTGACGCCAAATCTTTATCACATTGCACATCTTCACTCAATAATTCCTACTGCCATATCAGGATTGCTAAGTATTTCCTTTTTCATTTTTTTTTTCACCCTGCGCTTTTCTTCAACTGCAGTCTCCCCAGTTGTAGAGGCAAAGCTTTGCAGACTCTTGGACATTCGGTGGACATTCAGGATCCTAGCAGCTGTTTTTCTTGGTGCAGAAGCCCAATGTCAGGCACTAAGCTGTACACAGCCCACAACATGTTGTAAAGCTGCATTCCACTTAGCATGGTGTCATGTTATAGCTGCCTGAATAGTCCGGGACTGGCTCCAAGACCGGGTGGAGCTGCCGTGCTATACAAACCTAGAGCACTGATTTTCTGCTGCTAGTCTATCCAGCAATTCCCCACTGCGTGGCCTTCAGAGCATCTTAAAGGACAAATACAGATAACTTGGTTTACTGAATCCGACACAGTGTTTAAACCAAGGATAGGATCAGATATCATTAAAAACAGTTACACGCTTATTATTATTATTATTATTATTATTATTATTATTATTATTATTATTATTATTATTATTATTATTATTTATTCATTTCTTAGGAGATGACCTTATCCAGAGTGACTTACAATTGTTACAAGTTATCACAGTTAAAAGTATCGCGTAATATTACATTACAGAAAATCATAATACACATAAGAGCAGATATGAAAGTACAATGAAAACAATTCAAGTAAGAGCAAAATAAAAGCATACAATAACTTATAATTAAGAGCGAATTCGATTAAGTGCAGTTAAACATTATAGTAGCTATTTCCTTATTTGAGTAAAGTTCACTAAGAACACATAGTAAGCACGATAAATGGTTGAGAATGATTTCAAATAAGAGCAATTACAGAAAATGTGAGTACAGCTACCTATAAGAGTAAAATCAAACACAAGATATAGTAAGTAATTATAGGTAGGAGCAGTACTATAACATGTTTTTATTAAAAAAAAAAATCGCACACTCAAGACTTTTTACAGCGATGGAAGGACAAAACAGGTACAATAAGACTAATGTTTTTTAAAAATAAAATCAAATGTTTTAAACGGTTGTTTGTCTATCCGGTAACTGTAAAGTAGTCTAGTCTAGAGCAGTTTCACAAATAGCAAACTGTATTTTATTCATACAACTATATATATATATATATATATATATATATATATATATATATATATATATATATATATATATATATATATATATTATACATATATACATAGTTATATATATGTAATGAGTTTGGACTTATGGACCTTATTAGCATTTGAGAATGAAATGCTATGCAATAAAGACGTAGAGAAAGAACATTCGAGGGACGCTATCTCCCACTTTCAAAAGCTGTGCACAGATCCTTTTCATCAGCTCTTTCAGGTGAGAAATAGTTTAAACCCCATTCTGATAGACACACAGATCTTCTTTGGAAAGAGATGAATAGGGTGCTCTGTGGATGAATTGGACTGATGTATGGAAGGAGAGCATGTAATTAGGCTGTTTCTGGTTCCTTCCCTCACACATAGGTTTCTATACACACTCCCATGCTCTTTTGTCTTCCAACTCTGATGTGAATTGAATGGCTGTGACATCATCGGTTTGTGTAAGATAACGTCTCGGAGTCGAGCTGGTCTCCAATATATTCATTCATTTTCCTTCAGTCTCGCTGCCCCACCGTCCCAGTACAGCAGAGTGGGGTGGAGAGCAGGACTAGTGTATGAAGCTGCGTCCTTTCAAAATTTTGATACTTCTAGGTAAGAATGGTAATACAAAATAAAAATCTGAACTGTTCTATGATAAGGAGAACAGTGAATAATAATAATAATAATAATAATAATAATATAATAATAATAATAATATATAATAATAATAATAATAATAATATGTATGATTTTTTCTCAAGTCCATGTCCATTTGCTTTACCAACAAAGCAGATTTACAGTACACCCCCAACCAGAATAGATCAAGCAAGGCACACTTCACGTAAAGAATATGTACAGAAGTGCAAAAATGAAAATCCCTACCCAAGCTCCATTTGCAGTTTTGTGATTGAAACCGCCTCTAAAGACACCAAAGACCACATATTA
>NC_054569.1:1944836-1969836 GCF_017654505.1 Polyodon spathula | reverse complement strand
TACCAACATGGAATGAGTCTTTAATCACATTTCCTCATAATGATCAAGTAATTGCCCTACAATACAGAGTTATGAGAGTTATGTTGCTTTGCTAGGAATGATCTCAAGCTGCTGCATGGAGTCATATTGTCCTACTGTGCTTATTCTGTTTCTCATCTTATAAATATACTGCACGTTACTACCTCGATGTTACTTTAAAAAGGGCAAACATCAAAAACTGAAGTAGTGATGGGTCCTTAAATTATAGTGCATATACAGTACAACTTACTGTCCACATCGTCTAACTGCAGATTAGCCACATTTGTGAACTGCTGAGGTCATTTCAATACATTTTTGGAAAACCTAATTGCCTAGATATTAAAGATGTCCTACACGCTTTAACAAAGTTCTCCAGTTTCAATTTGTAGTTTGCTTTAAGGGTTCTGATAGTTGTTGCAACATACACCTGTTTCATATGAAGTGTAATGAAAACAGACCAGTCTTTCAGGACCGGTTAAAGCAGGGGATGATGTACATACAAGGAATCACACTAGTATACAATTAAACACGAGGCTGAGATAACTTGCAATTTATCTCAGACAATGAAAAGTCAAGTCAAATGAAATCAAACGTACTCCATGACAAATGTAATTTGTAATCTTTCAGGACTGCTTTGGCATTGATTTTCCCATCCAGGCCTGTGTAAACATCATCTGTAATAATTCTTTCTCCCTGGCTTTCCAAATTAATTGACAGCTAGAGTCAAGAGGCCAGTTGTGCTTCTGTACTTCACAACCACGAGCAATTGTTTGTTTTGGCACGTTCATATTTTTCATCTTTAGCAGTGCACTGTGCTGGCTAACGCTGTCTCTCCAACAGGCAGTTTTAACACAATTAACATCAGGGGTTCATTTGTGCCGGAACGCACTGGATTCCAGATCCGGTACCTTTTTGGTCTGACGCAGACGAGAATAAAACAGTTTTTATATATATATATATATATATATATATATATATATATATATATATATATATATATATATATATATATATACACACACACACACATATATATATATATATATATATATATATATATATATATATATATATATATATATATATATATATATCAACGCAAAAAAGAACACTGTGTTCACAACAAGAACCGTAAAAAAACCCCACTGTGCATGAATTGAAACAGAAAAGTGTACTATTTAGATGAGAAAGAAAATTACTAGTTTTTGTTTCACCCCAAATGCAAAATGCCAAAAAACTATCATGGTCAACACATGGTCAGGCTTCTAAGTTCCAGGGTAACACTTTAATTTAGGAGTCTCTAATTACTGTGTAAATCTGGTTGCATGACACATGTAAGTACACCACTGTATCAGCAAAGGGTTAGGGTTAGGTTTATAGTTAGGATTAGGGATATGGTTAAGCTTAGGTTTATAGCATGCAAAAAAATCTACACATTACGTACATTGTAACCATGCATGATAACATTGTAATTATGTGTAAGCACACATGTAATTACTAAGTAACTACTATGCAAACACACAGTAATTAGAGACACCTCATGTAAAGTGTAACTTTTTTGTTTGCATCATCACGATTAAACTGTTGTGATGATTATTAAAAGCACAGTGCAAATACAAAGAGATGCAGATCATACAGTTAGCCCGGGCGGAAACTCTGGCAATGCTTATATTGTATGTAGTGATAGAGGATTCCCTTAGAGTGCCCCTCTTAATGCCATGCAATTCATGCTGGGCTGTGGGATGATGAGGTACTTCCAGCGAATCCCATTGAAACCTGGCAACTGGGGCCCACAGGCAAGCCTGTTACTTAGTGAGCCATGAAAACACTGTAATCAGGAGGTGCACAAATCACTCTGCCTGTCTAGGTATGCCGAGTTGTTACTCCTTCCAGTCAGAGTTTCGTTTCCAGATCTCCATTTAGCACAGCACAACAGAGGGCCAGTGGCCTCACTGCTGACCCAGGGGATTGATAAAGAGGTGGGCAATAGTGAATGACTGCAGCTCCTTCCCAGCATTGTTAGCCTCTAATGATAAGTGTAAATTGAAAAGTGTAAAGTGTAAATAAATCAAACGAAAGGGACCCTTAAAGACACCTCTCTTTCTAGTAAGGGTTAATGGGGACCGTGCAGAAGTGATGTGATTCCTTCGAGTGGAAAGACACTGTGGCAACAGGTACAGCAAAAAGGCACCCAGGATAAAGTGAGGGTTAGGATATTAGTAAGATGTGATGCTTCTTGATAGCTGATACCAATACAGCATGTATTTAATAAGTATGAGGAAAGAGACAAGGTCCTGGGCAGTGTCCAATGCTATATAATGCATGGTCAGCACCTGCTGATTGCTGCATAGAGGTAGTGTGAATAGGTCATACAGTAATTGTGCACAGTTACTATTTTCCGCTCATTTCCACCAACTAAAAGTTTTTAAAATCAATAGCATATCGTAGCTTTTACAAATCCAGGCTTATGTCCAACTCCAAAAAAAAAATCATAACACCTTTTAGAAAAGAAAATGAAAACCTGTAACTTCCATACAGCTGATACGGCTGGATAAATTAATTTCACTGAAGGACAACTCATCTGATCCCACCAAAGCAAATGTGTATGTTTGACTGTAATGGGTATAAAGGTCTTGAAACTGTCAGTTTTAAAAATGATTGGGGCATCAGGAAGCTAGCATTTAAACCCATTGCCACTGGCGATGGCCATAACCCGCTGTCAAAGAAATGATCTATTCTTCGGGGCAGAAGTCTTTGTGCTGGAAATAACATGTTCATGTGGTTTTCTACTTTTTCATACGGTCATAATCCGTAAATAAATTATGTACAGCAGTGCAGTCACATTGATTTCAAGATGCTGTATTACCCTTCTATTTCAGAGTCCATCTCCACGCAACGCCTTTAGTTAGATTAGTGCATTAACGTCTTTCTGGTTTTGCTAAGGCTTCCTCTGCAGCCACATCTATTTGTTCGCATTGTTTAATGTACTGGAAATAGCTTAAAGGAGTGCAAACCAAAATTGTTTACCTTTTTATTATCACTAGCAGTACAGTTGCCTGCCCTTTTAGTTCTGTTAAAATATAACATGTTATTCTTTAATTTTGAATATGCAAATCTGAAAAGCTTGTTGTAAACCCCATGCCAGAATAAAAAAGGGCACGGCCAAGTCGATTTTCAGGAGGAATAATAGCGCTACAATCACAGCGTTCTCCTTCTGTTTTCATCGTAAATGTAGCTCATAGTTATAGCTGTTGGTTTTAAGTGAATGGCTTTGTGGTATATTCCGAGCTCTCTCACACTTTACTTTAGGCCAGTTCACACAACACTACGAGGGCAGCTCCCTGGAGTCAGGAGTGGAGCAAGGATTTTTTTTATTCCCTTGGTCCAGACAGCGGTAACAAATTAGATAATTCAATTAAAAAAAAAAAAAAAAAAAAAGGCTATTAAGAAGTGATACCCAATGCTTTAAAATCGATTCTCTCACCTTGAATAAGCTTTATTAACATGTTATGTAAATCTAGGATATGCATATATTGGAAACACAGCGATATACTTATTATAGTTATTTATTACTGAGTTGGACCATGTGTTTACTTGTTGCTCCTTGAGACAACCCTGAGGACTTCATTACACCACAGCAGTCAGGTTTAGACCAAGGGACCCCCGCTAGACAAAGCTTTACCTCTAGACTACACCACGCTCCAGTATGTGGAAAACCACAAAGCGTTAATTCAATATGTAAATGTAACTGTAACCGGGCCAGGAGCCCTGTACACGAAAATGTGTCTTGTTTTTGTGTCTGTTTATTTTTAGAACGGGGTACCCCTCTGACCCTATGTTTAGCTGTTTGTTTTGTACGTGGAGGACGAGTGAGGTGCTGCCCGCCACGTTATTGTTTTGTTTTTGTGTATATATATATATATATATATATATATATATATATATATATATATATATATATATATATATATATATATATATATATATATATATGACCGCAAAAGCTGCACGTTTTGTTTTGTTTAAATGTGTTTTGGCAGAGGCGAGGTTGGCAGCTTGTCCTCTGCCAGTTACTAATTAAAAAACCTTATGCAGAAGGTGACCATCTCCCTAGTTAATTAATTGTTGCTAATCTGGAGATAGTAAGCCTGCAAATAAGCCTGCAGCGCTCTACACTCTGGGTGGGGAGTTCGGAGGAGCGAACGAGAGGGAGCGAGAAGAAAAGAAAATAAACAAAACATAGGATCAGTGAAAGCGATCTGCCCAGCCTGACCTGTGTGTCATTGTGTTTGAGATTTGTTTCATTTCAAACCTTTGTTTTGCTTTGTGAGCAAGTGTTGTCATTTGAATTTTTTATTTATTGTTAAACAGCTTTGCACCTGCAGTACTGCCTGTGTAATTTCCTTCCTGCATTCTGGCCTTCATGAAGCACAACAAGTTGATTCTATATAAACACTTGACCATAGCTGTACACACCAAGGATCTTTCCATCCTGTGCAGTTTTGCACTTCTTCCAGAAAACTTTGTGACAGTGAAGGATTAGGGGGCTGTGTGTCCTTTCCAGTGTGGCATTTGTCATCTTCTCTTGTTCAATCGTTTGTCTGTGGAGTCATTGTGAGTGGCGACAATGTCCCTGCTGAGAGTGGATATGCCAGAGTTGCATCAGGTCAGAGAGGCTCTGTACTATTTATAGATTGCAGTCCAGTTCAAACGGCTTTGTTCTGAAAGTCCACTAGGTAAAACCTCTTCCCCTATATAGTGTAATTAGTTAGTGCATGGGTAGACTGCCAGGGAATATCAGGTATAAGCAAGGAATAAATAAAAACATACATACATAAATAAAAAGAATGCCTTCATGGGCAGAACAATATCTTCCAATATCAAGATAGATAGATAGATAGATAGATAGATAGATAGATAGATAGATAGATAGATAGATAGATAGATAGATAGATAGATAGATAGATAATAGAGTTCTACTTGTAGCTGATAGGTATGGTTATATGGGGTTTGGCACAGGTGTTGGATATGGTAATCCTGTGCGATGAAACCCTGCCAGCTGCAGCTGCAACAAACAGCAGTGTGAATTATCTATCTTTGTTTGTTTTTTCTCATCCCAGCAAAAGTCCCCTGGCTGTAAAATGCAAATGTCTTATTTTTAAAGTTACTTTAAAGTTACTTTTTTTTCTATACCATGCAGGTCAACACCTTGCAGGCTCATTTATTTAAACTGCAACTTCCAAATATTGTCAAGGGGAGCAATAGCAATGTTTTGTAAGGTTTTTGAAATGAAGGTAAACATGCAAATAAATCATTTTAACAGTGTTTACTGTTTATCAGTTCCAAAAACCCACATTTCAGTCTACACTGAAGATTATTGTTTAGATACAATACATGCCACCAGTATTAACAGAGAGAGTCAATTTATCTGATAACCCCTGGAGAAAGCCCTAGACGCTATATCAATAATTCAGACGATCATGAAGCATTGGGATCTTCTCTATCTGTGTATGCCTCTATACCTGGTATTTATACTCTAGTAGGCTTAATGACTCCATGATAAAGTTTGTTTCTTTTATCTTACTAATTATAATATAAATTAGTTATTCAGATTTTACTCCACTCAGGTGCAACAAACCATTAACTACTCTATTTTACAAGGTTACTGTCTTTAATTGTTTTCTATATTTTTTCCTTTCCCATACTTTCTTGCACATGCTGTATCACTTTGATCATTTTAAACCTAAGTTACAGTAGCAACTCTGCTTATGCACTAGCCATCTCTAGCAAACTGGTTTAACATTCCCAACACCTTTTCTTTCCTATTACCAGCACATTTTACTAGAAGGTCATCATCCTGTGAAATCTGATTATTTATTCATTTTAATTTTTTATTAATGAACTGTATGTTTATTTTAAACCCCAGTGTGTTATAGCCCTCAGCTATAACACATGAAGATTGAGATCTCAACAATTCAACTGAAGTATCTCTACTAGTTCACGTTTAGAAGCTTTCTGTCAGTCAAAGTGCATAATCAATAACACTCATATTTCCAACGTCATCAAAAGGCATGTGAAAGAACAGGCATAATAAATAACAAAGGGAGAAAATAGTGCCATAATAGTCAAGCATAATAATCAGAATACAGAGAGCAGAGCATAGGCCATCTATCAGCTAAGTGTTGTGCCAGGCTTTGAGTTGGAAGTTCCCAATTGCATAAACACTTGCTGACTATTGGGGGCAAAATATATATTGTATGTCATCATAGGCAGAAAACTTGGTGAATAATTAGGCACATTGTCATCTATATGGGTGCTGCTGTTCTTAGGCTTTTTAATCCAGCATGTTATCATGCTGTTTTTCGTAGTTTGTTGTTGTTGTTGTTTTAGGCAGTAAATGTTCATCTGATGTATATTAAACAAGGCATATTATGTTATTCTACTGCACCGCTTCTTCAATGAGTCTGTGTAACCAAATGTGAAAATGTGTATGCATTTGAATTACTCTGCATGATCCTTTAATTAGAGAATTCAGAGCCTTAGGCTGAATTGGCGGGCAGGCTTCAAATTTGTAATCAATTAATTTATTCTCAAAGCAGTCATCGTGGATACTTGATTTTATCATTGCCAAAGGTTTAGTATCGACATGCTAAGCTTTTTTAAACCCTTGTAAGGTAACCTGGGGTCCATTCGGACCTCACAGCTCTTTAGAATCAGTTATTATGTGGATCTTGTGACTTGGTTGTTGTTTCCTTTTGGGTAGTTGTCAAGCACCCATCCTGTTAAACTAGTGTCCAGGTAGCATGGTTGAATTTCACAAATTGTTTTAGGTTTGGGATCCGTATGGATCACAGGAGTAGTGCATTGGTGGGTCTGACCTTCTCGTGTGAATATCTCAGGCACCGTAATAGCTTCCTGGTTCAATGATTGTGTGAAAGTACAGAATCAGAGCTTTACAATGGTGTATCGTATGTTCTGAACAGACATTCCTAAGCAAAACTACAACAAACCGAAATCAAGGCTTGAGTCAAGACATGAGTCAGCTCCTAAATTTCATTTGTTGCTTATTATTCAGTCGTTTCAACAGAGAGCGTTCCGGTTTCAATGTCATTTAAAATCGCAGGCTTTGTGCTTTCCATTGATGTCAGACATGCCCGTATGTGTACTTGCTACCAGCCCCTCATTCAGAGCTCCAGTGCAGTAATGAGCAGCAAATCGGTAGGTGTGTTCAAGTGATTGGAAAGAGCTAGGAACACAGTCAATACACCAAAAGAAAGAGTAGTCTTGAGGATTTCCAATGATATCTCACATGCCTGTGACATGTTCCTAGAATAAACTACAGCGTCCAGAACACAGTGGTGCCTTCACTTGCTAGGAGATAGCTGTGCGCATTGGGCGTCTTATCCATTTTGCATAGCATAAAACACATTATACCAGAAGTAAATGAAAAGCAAAATAAAGTGTTCATATACACATTTTCATTCATTCATTTACTCCAGCTGTTGGATCCCAGGTTATCAGGAAAGTCAGTTTTCCGAAGTGTCCTTATGAGGGTTAACGTACCCTTAGAGAAAAGCCTTAACAGCAACCTACATACACAGAAATAGTAATTAGCAGGAGAATTTCATCTGCAGGTCGTCCTCAGAAAAAAAACACTCAGGGAACATCAGGTTACTGTTTTTATAGCTGTTTTACGGCAGGAAGAATTATAATTTTCTTTTTAATTTTAACTCTTTTTTTAAGGCTGATTACTGCTTTACTACTGAACAATGCATAGGTTTAGGGTAACGGCTTAAAAGTTATTTCAGCAGGTACAATTATTATGGTTGCAGCCAAGTAATCCCTGAAGAAAGAGTTGTTGTGTTAAGGGTGTTGGCAGGACATGCGTGCAGGAGGGCTGTAGATGGTCCAGGCTGTATGCTTGTATAGCAGCTATAGTAGTTTAAATACTGACATTTCCTGTTTGTATGTAACCACAGCAGTCACAGATGTTCCCTGAGCATGTCTCACTTGATGACTTGACAACCTGTGTCTCATCTATTGGCATTCAAATACCACCGACCTTTCTAAGGCAGAATGGATGGCGTGAATGTTTTCTGGCTTATTTATTTCAATTTTAAGAGGACACAGACACCTTCCCACAGGCACTGTTACAGCTGCCTTTCTCAAACAAATGTCGACAATAATGCAAATGCAACACAGCTGTAAGGTGTAATAATTGGTATACAGCCGTCAGCGAAACACTGTATCAGTCCCATCACGTAACAGATAATCTCATGAGCTGCTGACTCGGATTACCATTTTAAAAGCTATTGTTTTGGTATTCAGTGTTCTGTATGCTTTTAAATTTAGAAGCTTTCACTTAACGGTGAGTTAGTCTTACCATTCATTTGAATGTGTTGCCACCTTGAGTGATGTCTTACTCATTTCATGCTCCTGTTCTCAGGATTTTCTGATATTGTGTATCATGGGCTTGCTTTTAATAATACAGTTTAGCAGGTTGTTGTTTGATGTAATGCCATGTATCCGAACCATCTGTTGGATGGGAGAGCACTCTTTCTCTGGGCTCAAACTGTACCAGTGACCTGGCCCTCTGGTATGAAGGTGAAGTCAAATGGACAAACAATGCTATTAAAAAGAACCCTTCATAAACTTGATGCAGAGAATTTATAGCAGTTGGTTGTTCCGTTTTGTTAACAGAGTAAAAGAAAACATGACTTCACTTTACATATATATAAAAATTAAAAAAAAAAAATATATATATATATATATATATATATATATATATATATATATATATATATATATATATATATATATATATATAGCTGTTGAAAATGTTGATGTTTAATTTATCTAAATAGTGGCAGATCAAAATACTGCAACATTTAAATATTTAGGACTAAATACTTTAAAAGACGATAATTAAGCAAAGCGATGGCTCTGCCAGGGAACTCACGTTAACCTTCAATCTAATCGCATACACATCAAACATGTTTTAGACACTTCCAATACCAGATCAAACCGTCCGTCGAACAGCTAGTATTTTATTTGTCATTCGATAAACAATTCGTCCAATGATTGGCAATGATTGGCATCCTGCTGTGTGCCAGAGTCCGCCTCCTCCCCAGCCTCCTCCTGCTCTTTGGCTTCGTCTAACAACACCATAAACTTTCTATTGACTCGATTCACCTCGTAAAACAAACACAAATCTATTTTTTTTTAAGTATGTTATTTATCACAACGGTGGCACACACTTCAATATAGCTTTTCTTTTATCCAACCAATAGAAATGCATCGTGATGTTACAGGCAGTCCTTTCACACAATAAGCTCTGCCGTCTGCATTCAGAAAAGCCAATTTCACACTGAACTAAATTCTTAATAATACATTTCCACCAGGGAAATCTGGTCCAGCCATCTAGAATGATATTTAGTTTTAGTAAATTTAAATGTAGATTGGCTATTTTGTAAACCCAACTTTATTTTTTATTTTTTTTGATTTATACAGTATTTCCTGATTTACGGTTTCTTTGTGCAGCTCTGGAAAATGCATTTCTGTATGGCATGTGGTTTATAATCAGTCTTTCTTTTCTTAACTTTCCTGACACTACTATGACTATACAAGGGCTGTGCGCTAAGGGGGCAATATAACACAAGAACAGTCGAGGACAGGAGTCCTTGATAGAACTGAACTTACATTCAGACTTTGACTTGCCTATAGTATCATGCATTGACAGTGTCCCTTCCCGAGCCATAGTACCACAGTACTACTGTACCAATGCCACAGCAATATTTGTCCCCTGTATCACTAACTGCCAACCAATGACAACACTGCTACATGTTTGGTACAGTCATATTATTCATTTTCCTATTCTGAGCAATCATACATCATACAATGGCAATAATATTTAAGAAGGAGGAGCTCAAATTGCATAAACTGTCTCCGTGAAATTTTGCAAGATAAATGTCCTCTTTGTCAAAGAAGATTTTTATTTCAACCTCTTGCGTGTGTTTCAAATATTCAAGGCCACTGGCAGACCGAAATAAACAAATCTCATTTCACCAATTCACTTTATTATTTAAGGGTCACCTGAACTCCAAAACCAGGCAGCTGGACATGCCCAATGGAACACTAAGTAGCAACCACAAGTGAAACATCACAATGGGTCAAACTCATTAAGGTCAGGGTGGGGTCAGTCCCTGTTTCTCAATTCCAATTCCAATTCCCATTCCCTTTTAATCAGTTCCAACACATCAGTAATCACAATTGCAATTAGCAGTATTCTATTAAAATGAGCTTCATGCAGCGGCAACACATTACTTAAATTAATGTCAACAGTAGTCAATTAAATTGGCTTTGAACGAAAGTGTTATGTCTCTAAAATATCAATTCCAATTCCTTAAAAGATAATAGAATTGGAATTTAAATTCGGAATGCATTTTAAAAAGGAATTGGAATTGAAAAACAGGACCCCGGCCCTGATTGAAGTCGCTGTGAAAGGGAAATCAAATTTTTAATTCTACATTACACTGGCAAAATACCTTTTTGTGCTCTTTCTGCATTGTTTGTTATTAGTTTCATAACCAGTTTCATCCAACCTTCACACAACATGAAAGCGTTATAACCTTTTTAAAACAAGAACCTCTTTTTTTCTGAAAATTGGTTTCTTTGTAACACAATGACAGAAGCAATATTGTAAAAGATCCTTTAATGAAAATGTAACCAGAAATTCAACCTGATGCTCTTAATTAAGTTGCCTAGTTTTTGGTTTTGCTGTTATTAGAAACTGGAGATAACATATAAGGTAATAATTATTTTTGTTCAAAGATGGACATTTGATATTTATGATTGTCTATCTGTGGCTTTATATTAAAAAAAAATCTACAAGTTAATATACTTGGTTATAAAAAAAAAAAAAACATATTTATATCTGGTAACAGGAAATGAAAGTTAAAATCCTCTGTGGAGCTGCGAGACTAGAGAATACCAGCAGGGGAATGACTGCATATGCATTACCTCTTGTTTTCATAAATAACTTTTTATTTTAGAATTATGAATTTAATGCATGAACATTTTTTTAGATTACATTGTGCTGCTATACGTAGCTATACGGTATCATGCAAGAAGGAGCACTGTTTCTCTAACCGCGTGGGTATTAACACATGCAGGTTGTTATTAACACACAGAGTTTATAGAAGTAATTAAGACAAGAAGTGAAGTCTTTATCAATGGCTACATATTGTAGAGTCCCATCACTCTACACACAGTGGTCAGGTTAATTGGCCAGAGTTGTGCGTCTATTAGCATAACAACTAAATGCATTGATATTTATATCCTAAGTGACTGATACAAGAGGGTACTCGATACAGATATACAAACATTACAGTATTGAAAACCACATATGCAAAAAAACAGTATTGGTATTTAGCGTTCAAAAGTATGCACCACTTAGTTTTCCTCTAAGCTCCGTACATAGATGTGGGAAACAACCACCTGTAACCATGTTTTCTGGTACTGTGGCTTGGTGCATGGGCCAAGAGAGAACCAAGACACGTGCATCAAACAAAGAGATCTAGTCAGAGTAGTTTAAATAGAAATACATTATATATCTATCTGGATCCTGCTTGTCACTGACTCATGAGAGATTATATGCTGGCTGGAGATGTAAACTCCTTGAAATTCCGTACTGATGTAATCGATGAAAGCCCTCATCATGAGAAGCCGATTACTGGATAGTCCTGAGCAGTGTTTTTTTTTTTTTTTTTTTTGTCTGCTGAAATTCACAAAGCGAGAGAAAAAGTACACCCGACAATTCCCCATCCTTTAAAAAAAACAAAAAAACAGACCCATTAAAACTAAAGGCTGCAGAGAAAAGATACATAAAGATACATTTGCTTTCAGAAGAAGCCTTCTTGCCCGTGCTAATCAAATATGTTAGCTGACAGGATGATAAGTTTGACAGGGTTTTAATCAACAGTTTTTTAGCAGCAGCCTAACATACAATTACTGGAGCATCTGAAGGTGTGTGTTGATGACATTGCACACTGGTAACAAGTCACAGAGCACAGCTGCAGTGTCAAGCTGCACAGAACTTGATGTGCAGATTGAGAATGATATTGTATTGTCATTGGCTGGCATTTCTGAATGGCATGTGATTAATAATCACAGCTTTCCTTTTCAGAACTTTCCTGACGCTACTATGACGATGCAAGGGCTGCGTATGAGCCCCTGCTGGAATTGTACCACATTGTTAACATTCAGTTTCAGGTATTGACGGTGTCCCTTCCCAAGCCACAGTACCGCAGTACCACTGTACCAGTGCCACTGTTAACAATAGAGTCAATGCATTTGATACATGCAGATATATTGTAATAGATTTAAAGCTACTACAGGAGAGTTTAAAAAACAAAAACAAAATGTAATTACACTGGTGATGAAGAAGACGTTATGATCTAATGCAGTTTAGGCAATAGCAGTGTCGCAGGGCTGCATTTTCAGACTGATGCCAGTTCTAACCCTTAATAAATCCCCTATTCCTGCCACGTTGAGGCACAGTGCTGCACACTCAAATACCACTTTGCACTGAGGAAGGAGAAGTTATTGTTATACCAGTGCACTGGCAGCCAGACTAACAGAGTATCTCCTGTTGCCGAAGTTACAAAACAGATTGGGTTCCGGCCGCATTGCCTCGTGGTAACCCTTTCTGAAGCAATCAATACCATGTTAATTAGTAGTTTTATTTGTTACATACAGCTGTTGCTTTTCACATTTATTGTATCCAGTAACTGCCAGTGTTATGTAATTCACAGATATTGAAACATTTTGAATATGTATCCGTCAAACTAATCCTGTTATTTAAAGTGAAAATGCATTCAATAAGGATTCATTTTTTTTTCTTTTTTTAAATGGAACATACACATTTCTGTACACAAAAAATATTTTTGTCCACATTTGCTATAGATCTTTTTGCATGTTCAACGCTGTGCCCATTTTATGATATTAATAATAATTACAATATTCCAGACTTAAAAAATAAAGAAATACAAAAAACCTAATAGCATATGATAGAGACAGTCACCGTATGCAATACTTCAAGATGTATTTGTCAGTATCAAATAAATAAATAGGCAGAATTGCTACTTGTGCATTAGCTAGGTAGGCAGCGCATTTAAGACCTCAAGTACATGAGCCACAGCCATGTCTGATTCGAACCCTGAGCCCCAAGCCAATTACTCAGCACATGCTAATAAAGTCATGAACTCCTATGACATAACGCAATTTATATTACAATGTATATGTTGTAAGAAAAGTACCTATTATGTCTGATTTGAGGATTGATTCTACTAATTCATAAGGTCTATTAATGAGGCTAATTATATTTGCGCCAGTCTGATTTATGCAATCTTTGTCAGCAGGCATCCACAGTATTGATTCAGAACAGAGGGAAGTGTTCATTTAGGCACTGTGGTCTCACCATTGCTCATCTGATATTTACGTTATTGCCTGGAATACTTCGGTAGATTCTAACCATAGCTATAAATACTTTATTTGCCACACTCCTTCAGGCATAATTTAAACAGCCAGTAAACATGAATAAAAGACACGTCATAGTTGGGTTGACAAACATTTTAACAAGTCTCTTTTACTGCCTGGCTTTGATGATGGCACCCGTTGAAACCTTTGTGCTGCACTAAAGCATTAGTTTTACTTGAATTTCTACCGTGCGGCTGTTGGATAAAATATCTTCTTGATATATGTATGCAGGATTTCATTTGGAGGGAAGATTTTTGCACAAAAAAAAAAAAGTTCATGGCAAGAGTAATGCTGGGGTGTGCATTAAGGAAGCTGCTTGTATTTAATAAAGCAAACAGCTCTTTCATTACAGTTTATCTCTGAAATGATGGGTTTCCGAGCTTGCTGCTGCATTATTTGGCAGAATTCTGTAAATCTGTCAGCAGTGCATTCTGCAGTGGAAAGCAGGAAGGGGGGTAGGGGAGCAACACCACCTGTCTGATACTGGGCTCCTTCAGGCAGAACAACCAGAGATTGAATTAGACAGGAAGAATTGACATCTTGGTGAGAAATCCATTCCACATCAGTAGAATCTATTAATTAATTTGGGCTTCGCCTTGGACTGGACTCTCTTTAATATTGTTTTCTCGTAACTCCTGGGCGCTCCTCTTCATTCTTGTATTGTATAATGAGCTGTGGCTTTGTTCCAAGTGAACACAGCAATGGAAATAGAAGTGAGACTTTTTTGAAACCTTATACTGTTTTCAAAATTGAATTTAGATGTTATTTGAAGCCAGTCATTAAGTTATGCTCAAAGTAGATCAAACAATGACTTATTTCTTGGCGAGCTAGCTATGGTACTGAGTGGGATACTCAAGGTTATTTCATTGCTGAAGAGAGCCAATTGACTTATATACCACATTTACTCATTGTATAGTGCTGTACATTCACATATTCTGTAAAATATCTCATTATGTGCCAAAAAACAAATACATTTTTTCTTTGGCAATTATGTCAATGACATTCAGCCATAAACATGACATAGAACCCTTTCTGGTGTTTTACTATTTTATTTATTTATTTTTTTTAATGTTTGATTTTTATAATCTTTGTTCACAACATGTCTTCATTTAATTATTGATCGATCAAGCCCGTTTAGGTGAAATGGATATATTCCAGTGACTACACGCTTGATAAGGCAACACAATCAGTTATGTTGCACTGCTGTCATGCCCTCAGGAACGGGGAGGGCAGCTATCCTGTCTCTTTGCCCGTAGCTTCATTACGGTCAGCCTCTCCACTTATCTGCTATGAATATGAATAATGTAGTAAGCTTCAATAAATAGTCTATCTAAACCTCTAAGCTAGATTTGTCTTGTTCCGAACACTCACATCTTCTCCAAGCCCCTGGGTTATCTGTATCACTACCTGAAATAGAGCAAGATGAACCAGATCTGTTTTGTTTGCTCAGAGGAGACCTGGATTATGAATATTTAATTGTCTCTGAACTTGTGTTTTTCTCTGAAGAGGACCCTTGAAACACAAACAGCTCTGGGGGTTTGCTTTCATTTTAAAGCTGCAGATTCCTTTAAATCTGCGTCCTGGGATTTCCTCTGTTCAACTCCAAAAGTTGGATATAATAATAACATAATATCTTTATATAGTGTCTTTCATAGTGGACCGCCATCACAAAGCACTTTACAGAGGTAGGCTGTGAACCTAGTGCAGAGTCACTTACAACAGGGCATTGAATTTAAATCTCACATGCAGGATGGAGTACTGGAAGGTTAAGTGACTTGCTCACAGTCACACAGTGGGATTTGAACCTGTGACCTTTTAGTTACAAGCCCTGGAATTTAACCACTGGACCAAGTTTATCCTATACTCCAGACAGCTGTCAGAAGTCCTGCCCCCTAGAGTAAAATCAAAGGTCACCCGTTATGTGGATAATATAAAGTGACATATTTGTAAGTAAATAATAAAAGGCCAGCTAAAGCTTTACAGTAAGCATCAGATGCTTACTTTGGGATTATGGACTCCCATGTCAATCATATTATAGAACTGGGATTACACTTGTAAAAGGCAATATGTTCAGACACTGAATAATAGTTAAAACTGCCCATGCATAATTCTGTCACCAGCTGTTGTTATATTTTCTTTGCATGAAAATAGCAAATCAATCACCAAATCATGTTTCCCTTTTTGCATACAGAATTTCATATGATATTCAATCATTTTGGTTTAATTTCATGACATTACCCCTTTCAATATATACATTATTGTTGAGTCTCGACCCTCAGTTATTTTGTATCAGGATCAATGGCTGGATGGAAAGCCCGCTAAACAGAACAGCAGGCAAATGCAGTAATGTTAACCTTGAATGGATCTGCTCTATTTAAAGTGATTGTGAGGACTTTAAGGTTAAACCAATATATGCTCTTAAACAATCAGGGCAGGAATCAGTAGACACAGCAGTTGGGAAATAAGTAGCAGTTACAGTGCCTGCATTCACCTTCAGAGAAGGGGCAAGCAGACTGCATTTGGCTAATGTTGGACACCTTACCCTTGCACTTACCAGCTGAATTTCAATGATAGCCATTACAGTTGGCTGCACCAGTTTGGCTCAAGACCTAAAGCAATAGCTAAGCTGTTGCACACAGTATAGAAAACTGACATTCATGCATTCATTGGCAGATGAAGAGTGACATAGTAAGTAGCTAGTTTGGAACAATGTTTTATAAGACATCTCCCAGTTAAGTTGTGAAAACCAGCATTGGTTTACCATTAAAATATGAGAGTGGTACTAGAAACAAACCCTATTAGGACCATTAGCAGAAGGCAGCATTAACAGTCACGCAGGGGACTCTGAAGAAATATAGAACGGTGATTGTAATGTAGAGAAGATGCCCTGTAATAAGCACACACCAAAATGTAAAATGTAATGGATGTTCTAGTTTTTCACAGAATAAACAAGAAACAATGGAGAGAATGTCTTGATGAAAACCTCACAAACTGGCGGTGAGATGGTCACCAGTAAGCAGGTGGAAAAAAACTTAAACAGCTTTACAAACAGCATTAGCCTCTTGAACCAGAATGACCAGTGGAAAACCAGGCAGCTACTAACATTGATCAGGGCATACCATTGCTGGGGTTTTCAATAGCTTCACCCACCTTTGTGCAGTCGGTTAAAATAATTGCTCAAGGGTCCATATAACAAACAGATCTCTTATATACAGGTGATTTAACATAATATAAATCACACATGGAATTCCATCAGAGGTGGCACAATAAATAGTCCATCTGCTCAAGTACAGCAGTCTTTCATACAGGTTGCGCTGTATTGCTAAGCCATCATTCAAGAACGCATGAACTGCTTTGATCTCCAGCAGAGCGCACACAAGCAATTTACTCAACCACGTATACACAGTATAGGAGCCTTACAATTGTGCTTTACAGCGATCTGGGTAACACAAAAAATCACTTGCAGCTTATGTATGCTGGTGAGGAAAGCAGTCTTCCCACTAGCAATGGTTGCTAATTAAAACCACATGATTAATGCTACCTGTGCAGGGTGACTGTGATACAATATCATCATTTCACAGCTTTATTTCACATTGTGTTCTATTTACACAGGTACCAGCACCATAGGGTATAGCATTGGTCAGGGATGTCTTCTGTTAATTGAATAGGCTTTTTTTTAATCTTTGTAAATAACTCTTTATGGGGGTAACAGCATCATTTTGGGAAGCAGACCAATCCTAGCTTTTATTACAAACTGTGTCCTTTTCATTATGTGCTTCTTAATGAATGAGACTATTATTTGGGGAGGAATAGATAACAGAGGTGATGACTGTGAAATGTAATGTGATTTGTAATTATAGGAAAGGCATTAGAGCAGACATTGCACTTAATCTACAGCTGCAAAAACCCTTTAAAGCTGCATCCCAATTTAAAAGGGCGTGTAAATCTTTGTTATTTACAATATTTTTATTATGCTTTATGTATCCTTCAAGCATGCTTTTATAGCTTAAACCTTATTTCAATATTTTATGTGGACATCTTATTATGAACCAATATTATGATAGCTTTCTGACGTCACAAGACTCTTAATAGCAATTACTTCTGATACTAGTCAAATGAGAGAAAAGCTCGGAAGACACTGTATAGGCATAATATAAGATGGAATTCTTTAATGCAAGACTTAATCTGAAGTTTGTTAATCTATCTGAAATTGTCTTAACTGTATTTAAAATGTTGTTCAGGGGAAGAAAATACATAAAGCTGATGGATCAATGCTAACTGGCAACATTTCAGTTCAATAAACAAGAGAGATGTCAAAATACAGGCACAGTGAATTGCCAAATGGATATGGAAAGTAATAGTAAGTCAAATGAAACAAAAGTTTTGTGAAGCACAATACACAGCTGAAAAAAAATGTCAGGGACGGACATACTCACCTAAGAAGGGCAAATAAAATCATGTTACTGGAGCACACACATATTACAGATGCTTATTAGCAGTGAGGCTGCTCATATACTGCACACTGCCTGGCAACTTTATTAGGATCTATCAACCTGATGATTTGGCCTGGCCAAGAATTAGCATTGCAAATGAGGTTATTCACATGGTGCAACATGAAATCCCTAAAGAACTGCAAAGCTCTGGAAGCAGGGTGAAACATTCCAAAAGAAATTCTAACAATAATCAAAGCAAAGCAAAAGGCAGTTTTGTATTGGGTCTGGTAATTGGTTTGCAAATTAGTAGAAGGGACCCGCACTTATTCTTAAAAAAGATTATTTCTTCGGCAGACATGCAGACACAGATGCGTAGTGACTAGAGGCCCTCTTCATTGTGTCTGTCCTTGCCTGTCTGCTGTTTTTATTCAAATGAATTTAAAATGAAGAAATAAATAAAGACTTTACATGTAACATGTAATATTTGTCTTTGACCAAAGCACTCGGGGACTGCTGTGAACCGAGATTCCAAGTACTCTTCGGAGTTCAGCAAGCCTTTTGATCATTAATTTGTTTGCAAATGCTTGCAAGTGTTTCAAAAACAAACATCAGGGAAGCAAGAAACAGTAAGACACCGAAATATGGCTAAAAACAGGAAACGCAGGGTTAAGAAACAGGCCTTTCAGGAAACATTAGTGTTGGCAAAATGGCAGCAGGTACGTTTAAAAACCTTGATTAATAAAACAATAATTATACATTTTAATGCGATGACTGCTTAATGACATACGTTACCAGGAAGTGGTAATCTGAAAACTTTCAGAGCAGTTCATTATACCAATTTGATTAGGAGTCTATACCAGATGGTGCTGCTTAGGAGGAGGTTCAGTTTTTATTATGGTTTCACTACGTCTTATTAAAACCCCTGGCAGAGGTGTAACGAATTAGGCTTATGGATATGAGTACAAACAGTAATATCTTCACACAAATAACTTAACATCCGAGGATGAAATGTAATTCTGCCTCACCTACAGCACAGATGGGCATTAATCTGTTTTGGAATGAGTTGTAAATGCCATGTGCATACAAACATTGCGTCGCGGAAATAAATAAAAAAAAGAATCAACCTTTCCTTCAACATCTTTCTAGAAGTCAAATTGGCCAAAACATCTTTTCAAAAAAGATGCTGTCCTATCAATACACGTTACAGGGAAGGGACCTCAGTGAGGCTCATACCACAGAAAGCATTTCAGATGTCAACAGTGAAAGACAGTGAAAAGGAATAAGGTTGACAAAAAAAAGGTGGACATGGAATGGATAAGATCTTCATGTCTTATCTGAGGATTCCAGTGGTCTGGGAGTCTCTTCTCCAAAGCAGTTTAGCACTGTTTCTGAAACCTACTTAATAGGACGGTTTTGTTAAACACTTATGTAAGCAATACATTTACAAATTGTGGAGTTTGACTTCAAGACATTTCCAAGCTGGGTTGAGTTGAGATAAACAAACCTAGAAATCTACTGACAAGCCACTTGCAATATAAACACACTATATTAGTATTTATAATGTGATTTATTTAAGGAAGTAGGACAATCAGTTGTACATAATTCGATTTATGTTGATAATTCTCGTTAATGGCCCACACAAACAATTATTATTGAATGCCATAACAAACCTCAATTAGGCTTTTCCTTTTGCAATCTGAATCAATTCTCCAATTTAATTTCATCACACTTAGATTAAGTAAATTTAGTCTATAATACAAAATATGGTTGTAATTTTGTTAAATCAATTGTCATAATAATAATAATAATAATAATAATAATAATAATAATAATAATAATAATAATAATATTTATTTTTACATAGCGCCTTTCATAGTGGACCACCACCACAAAGCGCTTTACAAGATACGAGACTAGGGTGTATGAACTATGCATCAGCTGCAGAGTCACTTACAACAACGTCTCACCTGAGAGACGGAGCACAAGTAGGTTAGTGACTTGCTCAGGGTCACACAATGGGTGAGTGAGTGAGCAGGGATTTGAACCGGGTATGTTATGAGTAATATACATACTGAACTGCATGCAATGGTGATTAATATGTCCTGCTTGTAACACCTGTTTATATAGTAATGTATTTAAAATAGGAACAACATATTGCTATTCATAGCAGCTACAGACATTGACAAATTGAAATTTTATCTATAGAAAGATAACCATAAAAAGTGTAAAGCCGCGACTATGGGAATTTGTTTTGAATGACTCCAAAGGCATTTAGCTATTATGTTTGATGGAGATTAAAAGATGAGATTAAAAAGAAAGGGGGGTTCTGGAATTTCATAATGGTCATGCTTATAGAGCGTAGGCTTTCTTTAAAAAGTGAAGATAATCCTCCTGCCTCTGACAAATGTCTAGAGCTTTTTTAATGAAAGATTCTAATACAAAGAGAGGTCAATTACGACCATAAACAAACACTTTCATGAAAAAAAAATAACAATAACAAAATATTGCGGTGAACTCAGTAATCCGCATTACATAACATAGTTCCATTGTGACGAAAACCCGGTCAGGTGTTTACAGGGCTGAAAAACCACCATTCATTGCCAGAAACTGCTCTTCTATTGATTCAGATTACAACAAAGACAGTCAAGAAATATAAAATGACATTTACAAGGCATATAGCTGCTGTGAATAATCCATGAAGTAATCTACTGTTTTATTATGATGTCATTTTTTTTTAAAGATTACAGTTTTACATAGCGGCAAGACATTAATTTCCTATAGCGAGTATAGATCACTTAGGAAGGAGCTTTCAAAAGGGACAGATATGTCTTGATGGCAGAAATACCCGAGTCTACAGAAAATGAGGCCTGGCAAGTTAACCTGACAACCTGAGTCTTCGGATGTAAATCTTTCTCTATGAGATATATATATATATATATATATATATATATATATATATATATATACACACACACACACACACACACACACACACACACACACACACACACACACACACACACACTATCAGGAATCTTTGTGTTTGTGGCAAGGTAATATTTGCTGAATCAATTTGAAGGTAATATGTTGGTAATGAGACCCTGCAACGATGTGATGAGTGGAGAAAAATGAGGCAGACTTAAACTATCTTTCTTTTCTGTAAGCGCTTTTGGGTTTGTTTTTTTTTTTTGGGTGCATGTGTTGTTGTTGTTGTTGTTGTTTTTTTAATTGTGCCCTCTAGATAAGACTTGCTGCTCTTGAAAACGTCACTCTTTGTAGGCTGCAGAGAACAGCATGACCGCAATACGACTTTTCCATGGGTATACTTTAATATTAATCATATACCCACAGTATTGTTAGTTCTGTACAACATATTGTAATAAACTTTTAGACAACATAACCTTGCACATTAATTTTGCATGGTATCGTATTTGTATCCATAAATGTAAGCACTGAAGCACAAGCTTTGTAGTAATGCAGTTAAAGCATCTTCATATGATCTTTTATTATATAATTTTACAATTATTAAAACAGGTAAAATATTACTTTCATAAACTAATTTATCCGTGGTTATTTTGACAACCAGTTTGAACAACGATATGTGTATAGTCGCTTTTAATGTAAAATTTGATTATAAAAAAAAAAAATAGATTTCAGCTCTTGTGAAAGTGTTTTTCAGTGGTTGGTGGTGATGTTTGAAGATATGGTTGTTCCTTGAAGAAGCCGCTCTAAATGCAAAGGTCACAGAAAGAAAATGTGGTTGTACACATGGGAACTGCAAATTAAATACTATTGTGTGACCTCAGAGGATGAATAATAGTTACAGAAGAAGTTTAAGACATAGATAGACAAGGTCTTTTGTCATTTAAGAGATTCGCCACAAATATGAACAAATGGCAGCCTGCACAGTTATTGTATGCAAGGTCAGCCAATCTGATGTCAGAAAGCAAGTATGATAGTACTATTGATCAATAGATCTAAACAGCAAAATATCTTTGATCTGCACTCATACATAAAGGGTAACAAAATTACCAACACACTGGGTTTGTTATTAATATGTATAGAGTATTACAGGAACACACTTGTACTAGTTTGATGATATTGCAATACAGTTCCACCAGTGGTTTCCAATAGTGGTAACTTATAAAAAAGTTACCACTATTCCAAATTCTATAAATTGCACCAATAACTATAGTTGCTACACTTTTCATTGCAAAACTGTTTAATTTCTATTGAATTGCATGTCCATCGAAGATTATTTCCAAGGGTTGTTTACCATGGTGACTATGTACTACCATACTGTATGTGCATAATCTGGACATCAGAATGTATATTTTCTTAGCTCAACATTCACTTGACTGTATTAAGGCTGTTTGATGCAACAGGAGAACATGTACCTGTCTATGTTATCTACTGATTGCCTAAGTTAATGCATTATATGTACCACTTCGGAATCGGAAAACCAGAGTACTGCCATCATCACGTCTTCGAAATAACTGAACGATCTCGTACAACCTGACAGACAGCTTTTCATTAAAGGAGTCGGAATTCAAATTTATTAGCTTGTTATTCCATAGATAATTACCTAAATGTGGTTTTAATTGCATCATTATAGGCAGTGATTTTTTTTTAAAGTACTGGATCAGAATACAAAGACCCTGTTGGGATTTGATGACGTTCTTTTGAGGAGTGGGTTCTTAATCAAAAGGTGGTGCTGTAACTCAGAGTCTCAGCAGATCAATGTGCAGGATAATATAATATGAAGTGGTAACCTGTTGGTATAACCCAATATCCACCTGACGGATTTCAAGGGCTGCAGATACCTACTATTTATTAGCATCTCAATTATATTTCTTATCGAACTCTTAACAGCATAAGACACACAGACACCCCTACATTTCTGTATGTCAGTACTGCTATTTCATTTGGAAGAATCGAAACCCATCCGGCAATAGGCTTAGTTTGAAATCCTGCCTGCCAGATGGATTTTTTTTTTTTTTCATGTAGTGCCAGAGTTTGCAGAAATCTTCACAGCTAGACAGATCAGATGTGGTTTTTACACCTTTTATAAAGTAGACATGCCTTTTGTAGTTTTTACAAATGCAGCAGGATAATTCCTAAGTATAAATGAAAGACAATAGTGGCATCCCCATACCCAGTGGTTTTCATTTATTTGTTGGGGTTTTTTGGTTTTAGTTTCGCGGTGTGTATATTGCATGTGTCTTTCTTTTTCCAGTCAGATGGTTCTGACAAGGCTTTATACAGAAAACAGAGTAATATAAAGTAGTACCATCCCCATTCGTCGACTGCCCATTCCTTCAGCTTGAACCACACACTTTTCACCCAGTCAGCAATGAGATTAATTCTAGCAGATCACCATTTCTCACTCCTTTTAATAAGTGCTTAGGGCACCATTTGCACTTGCTTGTTGCCAAGCTTGTTGTTCTAGTATAGTAATAATGGTGAGTGGCATACATTTAGCATTGTCTCACTGTGAAGTCTGCCAGGGTGCCAGCAGAGAAATCAAACACAGAAGGAGCTTACTGATATAAACAGCAGGGCTCTTTGAGGGCTAAGGTTATGAACGCCAGGCATGTATTTAGTGAACTTCTGTCTGCATTTAGAATAGGTATTTAGATGTGATTGAATACATTATGAGTGTTGCAGTTTTCGATTGAGTCAGTTGATGAAATTCTGTTCTAACGGTAAATCAGAAGATTGGAAAGGCCATGCCTGTGCAAGCTGGATCTCATTCCTCAATTGCAGTTTGGATGCAGTAACAAACGTGAAAGACCACAAATACCATACCGGCAAAGACACTAACATTGCAGGCTGTACTATGAGCCTCAGTGTGCTACCGCCAAGCAGGGTGTGACTAGACACACGATTCATAGTAGACACTGCAAATGATCTCCAGCTGAGCTTGCGGTACATTATCACACATTGTTGAGATTACCTGCTGCTACCTGACTGATCTCTCAGATGCATTGTACCTCTCTCAATGGCAGAAAACCAGTAAGGTTACAAAGATTTTGGAATTTCCTCACCTGCAGACTGTCTAGGGATCTGCATTGTAAAATCTATTGCCTGCCGTTATGCAACCTTTGGCTGGTGAGAAGGAAGAAAGGAAGGATTTTTTTTTGCATGTATTTGATGCCTTTCCAACAGCCTTCTGCATTCATAGTATTCTTGAACAGATTGAGCCTATTATCCTGCCTGCCGAAAACAGCATTTATATTACGCCATAATATAATCAGCTGCAAATAGATCTTCATCGTGGTTCTGTGCAAAATCAAACAGTGTTTTCACCCATTATAAATATAAAGTATTTTGTTGTTTTTTTATTCATGTGAAGGTTCTGATCTCTCCCTATATAGATGTCTTTCTAATAATCTCTTTATTTTTTTTTGCTGTGTCTCAAATGTCACCTTTCTCTCATTGCAAGAGGATTTGAACTGTCTTGGGTACCAGATGGTACAGTTGTTGTCTCCTGATAGGAGTCATTTTTTAATCACCTTGCTTTACACAAGTTTTTTTTCTTCACTGAGACGACACCATCAGGTCTGTGAATTTCTTTAAATGCTTTTGTAGTTTACCTCAACTGCTTCACTTTAGTCATTATATTAGTGCTACTGTATTTACTTTTACTTGAATGCGATGGACCACAAAACACTAAGAGCCAGATTAAACGTATATACTCCAAATTGTCATTAGGGCTCCTTTCTTTTAAGAAAAAAAAGTACAATTCTAAAACCAATAATCTTAAACCAATTTAAGATTATTATGAGCCACTAATTTAAATGTTATGAAAAAACAATACCACGTTTGTAAATCTAGCCAATGCAATATATGTACAAATATGTACAAATGAAGAAGAATTAAACAGTGTTAGCCAGTTTACTGTAGTTTTTTTACTACTACTGTAGTTCTGTAGTTTTTGCTGAATTCTTTATCCCTGGAGGCAATACAAACCTGAAAGTACCTAATGCCGACTACAAGGTGCCACAGCCAAC
>NC_054569.1:1908558-1944336 GCF_017654505.1 Polyodon spathula | reverse complement strand
CTGTAATTATACTCCAGATACCTTTACTTAGGCCATCTTAATGGAGATACAGTATATATTAACTGATTCATTTTCAACAGTGTTTTTCATAGTTCAGAGAAGAGAGAAGGGACAAGGGAATCTTAGTATTGATCATTCATGTAACCATGGCGACTTGCTACTTATCCGAGTTCAGATATTGCATGGGAAATTCAAATGTAGCTGAACGGAATGACAGTGGCCCTCACAGACCTCATTTCAAATGACATTCCAGATAGATAGGTGTGTATACAGCCACTCAGCACCCAATATACATTATTAATCACTTGTAAAGGCAATGTTATGTTTGCTGATGTGCACTGACAGAACATTCTGTGTGTGTGTGTGTGTGTGTGTGTGTGTGTGTGTGTGTGTGTGTGTGTGTGTGTGTGCGTGTGTGTGTGTGTGTGTGTGTGTGTGTGTGTGTGTGTGTGTGTGTGTGTGTGTCTGGTTTAGCAATTAAGTAAGTTTCTGACCAAAACATTTCACATTTACAAAAACAGGCAAGCAATTGTAGGATCAGCCTCAAATGCAAAGACTCCCCATTGCATAGCAGATTGATCCGTTCCTGATTTTACTGTGAGCTTAATAAGACACACCTGAGCTTGTCACCTATACACCGCGGCTAATCAAGCTCGTATCAAAACTTCTAATGGGTGAAACTGCTGTGCAACATGAGTTTTATTTCCATCCCGGAATGGTATTAAGGCCATAGGTTCACATTTAAAAAAAAAAAAAAAGCCATTTTATTTTTATCCTTTGATGAATTTGATTGTGATTTACTTAGCACAGCTATTATCTCCATGCCAATTTCAATACTGCCCCGAAATCAGGGCCATAGGGTAATAGCAAAAATATCCACGTTCCTCTCAGCAGGTTGGATCTCTTCCCTGTCTGTCATTAATATGAACAGACAGGTTTAATGATACTTTGATAACAACTGCCTTGGTAGTTTCTAAATACATCTTTGTCCTTTTGGATAACCTTAAAGGGGTATATTTTAATGACTGAAACAGCAATGGATCAAAGGGATATATATATATACCGCAGCTTACAGTGGACCGTTTAAAAGGAGCACCAAGTATACACGATTTTGAGTTTTAAATTAACCTTCAAAGTTGACCGTTGCTTGTTCTGTAAGATTAACAGTTTTATTTGACTTCAACAACAAACAGAAAAGGACCTCGATAAGTGTTTCTCCTTGGGAACTTTGTCATGACATCTTAATCTTACTTATATACTGCTGTTACTGGAAAGCTAGGTTTTATGAAAACGTCATTACATTATTTTAGAAAGCTTGTTTCTTTTCATTGAAACAGAGAGCTTGTCACTTCTATTAAGTCACCCTAAGCATCACATTAGAGCATTAGAGGCAATGCTAATCCTTTGGGAGCACTATGTTATGCAACAGATATGATTTCCAGTCACAGCTTCCCAAACTGCAGTATAAATACCGTATTCCTTCGAATGAAGACACCCTCAAATTTAAGATGCAGTCCAAATTTCCCACCCTCAACTTGAGGGTGGAAAAATCAAATAAAGATGCATTTACAAAGATGCATTTACTCGTATAAGGAAACGACGTTTGGAGGCAGTCTGCGGTTGTCTGCTGTCACACAGAGCATCCCAGTTATGCCCTGCTTCTCATTTCCGGTCTGCTGTCACACAGAGCATCCCAGTTATG
Source organism: Polyodon spathula (assembly GCF_017654505.1). Classification (NCBI taxonomy): domain Eukaryota; kingdom Metazoa; phylum Chordata; class Actinopteri; order Acipenseriformes; family Polyodontidae; genus Polyodon; species Polyodon spathula. The sequence continues at coordinate 1,942,634 of NC_054569.1, read as the reverse complement.
CCCTGCTTCTCATTTCCAGTCTGCTGTCACCCAGAGCATCCCAGTTATGCACTGCTTCTCATTTCCGGTCTGCTGTCACACAGAGCATCCCAGTTATGCCCTGCTTCTCATTTCCAGTCTGCTGTCACACAGAGCATCCCAGTTATGCACTGCTTCTCATTTCCGGTCTGCTGTCACACAGAGCATCCCAGTTATGCCCTGCTTCTCATTTCCAGTCTGCTGTCACACAGAGCATCCCAGTTATGCACTGCTTCTCACTTCCAGTTGTGATTACTCACACCTGTTTTTCACCCTTTTTGTAACTGTGGTATTGCTTGGCAAGTAGTAAAATGCAGTGGTCTGATTAAGACTGAGCCAAATAACGAAAAAGGTGAAATTGTAAAAGCTGCTCTTCGAATTCCTAGGGAGCTAATGACACTTTGTGACAGGGAGGACCCTGACGCTGGTTCAACTGCGCTGCTGCTGTGGCAAACAAATGATGTTGTGGAATGTACCTTATAATAGTTCTTGTCTATTCACTGTCTCTCTTGATAGAGTGAATGTGCACAAGGGGTCACAGTATTCCTTGCATTGAGTGTGCCCATAGCCAGATAATGTCAAGAAATACTATATATTCTACATTTCATAAATTGTTATGTATTACAAATTCTACTGATAATCTCCAACGGCTCTCATTTGAAGAGGTTACAGAGTGAGCACAGTGCTGCGCTCAATCTCCTATCCGGAACAGCTTCCAGCTCAGAGCATGCTTCGCAATACAGTACACCATCTTTGGTAAAATAGAATCCATTAAGACTTCAAGCACGTTTCTGTGTCCATTTATATAAGGGGCTCAGCTAAATCTCTGCAGAGTACTGCAGGTGTTGAACAGAATAATCCTGTCTGGATATAAGTGGCCAATGTGATGTCTGGCATTATGTATTTTTATATCGCTGTCAGACCAAATAAAAGTCACCTGAGAAAAACAATTTGTTACTGTCAAGCGTAATGTCAAGACTTTGATAGTTTTACTACTTGCACTTTTTGTTGCCTGGTGGCTACAGATATGAAAATGAGTCTTCAAATGCAAGAATCAAGGCATCAGCCATTAGTGCACTTTTTCGGTAACTTCAGTTCCGTGGTTATTTGCTGTATGATGGACTTTAAACTAGCGTGCAAAGTAATATTTTGCTCTGATTCTAATTTAAGATTTATATTTCTGTTTTTCATTTTGTGACCAGACAGTATATGAACTTTAGTAGAGACGTTGATGTTTGCTGTCTGTCTACATATTGCTTGTGGTCTTTCCAGAGCTGAAATGATATTAAATCAGTTTAGTCAAATTGAATTGTGCTATCATTGTTACGATTATGGCAATATTCACACGTCGCTCTTTGGCATTATTTTCTGTTGCTTTTTTTTTGATAATTTATTTCAGCCCAAATGAAGTAGTCTTTGTGGAGGATTGTAGGATCTTGGTTACATGTCTGCATTGTACAAGTCAAAGGCAACCAGTACTGTAAGGTTAACCATGATTGGGTGAATGTTTAAATTAACGCATCCAATTGAGGATTGGTATTTTTTCTTTGTTAATGCAGCTATAGAAATAAAACTCCAGTTTCATAGCAGATTCACCCAATCCAGGTTTTACTTTGAGCCTGATTAGCCACAGTCTACAGGTCATATTAGAAATAGTAAAACCAGGAATGGCTTAAACTGCTATGCACTGGGACTCTTATTTCCATCCCTGGTTGACATTGCAAACAAAATAATGCCAGGTTTTCTAAGGGAACGCTTCATGTTCTCCCATGCATTAGAAAAATTGGCAGTGTAGATTTGAGTCATTTCATTTTATAATGTCCTGTTTGTGTGTGTATTGTGCACACAACCAGCGCTAGTGTAGTGCAGTAAACACATTAACCATTTCCAGAAGTAAAAATGATAATGTGGTTCTTCCCCTTCCTGGTTTCCTAATTGAAAGAAAAAGCCTTTACCTTAACCAGCTTCTCCAGACTTGCCATATACTCCACTGCAGTCCCATTGTCTTTACTTGGGCAGATATAATCACTATGGCAGCACGGGAGGGTTGATTTTCATTGGAAACGTCAAGAGAGCCTTCAAAGATTTTTAAATGAAAAGAAGAGGGTTTCTGAAGCTCATAAATATACATGTGTTAAAACATTTTTAAAGGCATCTTCGGTTTAATTTAGTCAGGGTATCTGAGATATGTTGGTCTACTGCTAATTAAATAATTGCTAGTCTCTTGTTTTTCTGAAAGAGTAGAGCCTCACCAGTCAATGACACCCACACACATTTGGAATGGAAGAATACAGTTAATTAACACCTACATCTATAAAATCAAATTAAGCCATGCCTATCATTTAGTAACGAATTGTGAGTTAAATAAACAACTAATGCATGCGCGGCTTTAGACATAGGAAGCAGTCAGAAAGACAGCCTGACAGTTTGATGTCACGACTCAAAACAGCTATTTTTGCGTATGCAATTTTCTATACATTGTGAGTGTAATGGGCGGTGTTGTGAGATGCACTGCCGTTATGAATTCTGCCCCCTGTTGGTTAGATTAGATGATGTTAAAAGCTCTAGAACCACAAATGCAGATGAGCCCGGCTCTTTTGCATTGTGGTTAAGATGCTCGCTTGCGGTGTGTGGAGGTCACAAGTTCGCACCCAGCCTCTGCCCTGTTGCCCGAGGATGTTATTTAAATGCTAGTTCCAATGTATTAAGAATAGCTTCCCCCCTTCCTAACACAGATAAACCAGTAATTAAAACTACACCTGTGAGTCTTTCACAGTGAGTCCAAATACTTATGCATTGCTGCTTTTTTCTGTTTTGTTTTATTTTCTTTTGTTTGTCTGTAGTAAAAACTGAAAGTCACGGTGATATGTGGTTATCCTGAGGCTTTTGAGAAGGTGCAGTTACTCTCCAGGGAAATTAGATTTTATGACTTATGACTGCTCTTTTGTGAGTTACATAATACAGTGCTTCACCATATGCTGTGCTAAATTGAAGGCAACCCTTTTTCATATAACCTTCATGCCTTGTCCCTCAAATGCATATAGAGGTTACAGACTGCAGTAGTCTTCATCCTGTTTCACCCCAAAGGCCTTCACTTGTTAAATGAAATAATCCCCTAACGTGTAGACAGGGCTGATGAACCTCAACAATCATAAAGTTACTTCTTTGTGCCTCTGGGAACTACTGTCTTAGAGATAGACTGCAACTCAGGAGTAACTCAGAAGAAAAAGCACACATACATGCATGCACACACACACATGCACACAACATACACACACACACACACACAACATACGCACACACACACACTCACATATGCATGCATGCATGCATGCACATGCATGCACACACACACACACGCACACACACACACACACACACACACGCATGCACACACGCACACACACATGCACACACACGCACAAAACAAGCACAGCGCAGCACAGACACACCAACACGCACAACACAGACGCACACATGCACAATACAGACACACACACAACACAGACACGTGTATCCACGCATACACACACACACACAACACACACACAGCACACACACACACACACACACACACACACACACACACACACACACACACACACACACACACACACACACACACACCTAAACCAATTTACCATTTCTGTTTGTCTCTGACTAGAGTCAATCAGCTCAGATCTGTAGAGGTATTAAAATGCAGTGTTTATACCCAGTAAAATTCCTTAATCTTTAATGTCTTAACTGTTTTATGTTGTTTTGTGAGTGTTCTTTATTATAATTGGCAAGCCCAGTTTGTCAGGTACTAACAGCCTTTAAAAAGACAATCTGTTTACAGTAAACAAACTGCCAGGGCCTACATCAATACACTTGTTGTTAGGATTATAAACAATATTAAACAGTTAATATAAAATGGCATGTAAACATGTCTGTCTTTATATAAACATTTTCTAAATCATTTTGTGACCTTATTTGTTTGCAAAATGTTCACAGTAGAATGTACAGTAAAAATAACCGGCCAAATGAGAAAATAACTTTGAAAAACATCTCATATTGTTGAGAATATTTACCGCTTTCCCATGTTTAAATCACGGACCGGTAAAACCGATCTTCCTTGTTCCATTTGGTCTATACCAAGGCACCAGGCTGTCTTGTGAAAACACTAGATTTTGAGCTTGCCTGTCCAATCCATGTGTGCATTCAACAAGCAGTGATTCAGGAAGCAGCGATTCAGAAAGGTGCTAGTTGTGCAGTATCCTGGTACGAAAACTTTTTGCTTGAGGCAGGGTAAGAACACAGTTGAGAGCAATTTGTATTTTTTTTATTATTTTGTATTCAGGTGTCTGAGGGATAGATGGCTGGCAAGCTCACGGAAGAATATAATCTGCCATTTAGGACTGAATAGCAGACGACAAAGTGCACTGTGAAAATAATTTGACTTGTCAGACTGACAGTCTTTTTATCTACATTTCAAGGACAAGGTTGAAGTTCTAACAATACTGACACCCAAAGCTACAACCATCCCTCTTCTGTTAAAAAGCTGCCAGTACCAGATATTAGGGTTCTTATTATAGAGAGTTGGCATCGCATAGGGTTTCTGCTTCCATCGTTTTGTTAATTAACCCTTGACAATGACGGCTGGGTGATATTTCCAAGGCAACCAAGGAGCTGGCGAGAGGGCAGCATAAAGAAGAGAGAACTGGATGGAAATCCATCTTCTAATAACGAAATGATTTTGTTTTAGAGGTGCGTTCCCTGTAACCAGGAATTTTCCTTTTGATTTGTTGCTTGTATTCTATAACCCCTGCATGTTTCTTTGGTAGTTTGCAATTCAACGTTTTATTGACATAAAAGGGAAATGTTTGAGGGAGCTTACTCACGCATAGTGGAAGGTCAGTTTGTTTTTTTGGGCAGGGCCACAATGTTGACTGGACAAACTTCCTTAATGAAAACACATCCGCGATAGTGAAACAGCCTGGGTTCAAATTCCCAAACTATTGACCAAAAAAATTATATATATATATATATATCAGAAGAAAAAGCACACACATACACACACACACAACATACGCACACACACACACACAACATACGCACACACACACACACACATATATAATATATATATATATATATATATATATATATATATATATATATATATATATATATATATATATATATATATATATATATATATATATATATATTTCTAAAAAGGTATTGACAGTGTCGACCCAAGGGACTTTTTCAGCCTGAAAAAAGAAACAAGGACCAGGGGTCACAAATGGAGATTAGACAAAGGGGCATTCAGAACAGAAAATAGGAGGCACTTTTTTACACAGAGAATTGTGAGGGTCTGGAATCAACTCCCCAGTAATGTTGTTGAAGCCGACACCCTGGGATCCTTCAAGAAGCTGCTTGATGAGATTCTGGGATCAATAAGCTACTAACAACCAAACGAGCAAGATGAGCCGAATGGCCTCCTCTCGTTTGTAAACTTTCTTATGTTCTTATGTTCTTATATCAATTTTAAAACAAATAACATATAAGCACACTACATGAAATGTGCGTTTTGTGATTTCTGGTCTGGTAACATTAGTGGGTGTATTTTTTTTCCCATACTGAAAGTAACTGTGCTAATGATGATATTCTTTTGAGATCTAGTGGAAAATGTAATAATACTAGAGGAAACTTCTTTGACAAACATTTCAGCTGAATGTCTTTCTCAGTTTCTTCAATAAGAAGAACATCATGCTGGCTATTTCACAAAGTTATGCATGCAAGCAGTAGCTGTGGTTTAAATCTTCTTCACAGTATAATGACCTGTCGAAAACCACTTCAGCTAACAGCTAGAGTTGACTTAGCGCCTTTAAGGGTCAAGAACATGATCCTAATTGGTTTCAACCAAACATCAAACGGAATCCACACCCACATGGAAGGTGATGGCACTCAGAATGCCTAACAGAAATCTTTTTATTTTTTTAGTAGTTGTCATTAAATTGAAAAGACATGTACGTATATTGTGACTACATGCCTAATGCTGGTGGAATGACCTAAAACGATATCATGCTCCAAAAGTTTTCATTTTGTAATTGCACTTGTAGTTAAAACTGTCTAATTGCATAGTAACTACTAAATCAGGATGAGTATTTTGCCAAGAAGGATACTGAAAAAGAACTTGTTTTGAAGCTTGAACATGTCACCCGCAGCATCAAGCAAACAGATACCAAAACGCTATGCCAGCTATCTGTAAGGAATTCACACACACACACACACACACACACACACACACACACACACACACACACACACACACACACACACGCACACACACACATGCACACACACACACACACTACGCTCAAGGGGTGAATCCCAACAACACCTTAATGCTGTTATAAAAATGATAATAAACAAGCCAAGGTGGGGTTGACACAGATGGGGAAGGGGTGGAGTTGGGGTAGTGATTAATTAAGAACAAGAGTAATTGACTATTTTTGAAGACAGATGGCAAGACATCTTAATGGAAAATAAATTACCACATACCTAACACACGAGATATGCTATAGGGGCCAGTTATCGTGGTTGAACTAAACAGGGCTGTCATTTAAAGACAGAGAGAGCCGGTACAACCTAATCAGAGCAACATGGTAATCTTCCTAATGCTCTGTGGCCTCTGATTCCCAGGCAGAGTTGAAACTGGCAGATAGACAATATCTGTGCTGAGCATATTGGAATACAATACTAACCAACAGGCCGATCATTTAATTGTATACGTTATTGACAGCTGCAATTGTGTAATAAACAAACCTCGCCATGAAGCCAACTATCTAAATAATTCCTAAGGAAACAATATGATCGATATGCTTCATGCAGGTACATTGAACACAGTGCAAACAAGTTGGATGGAATATGTCATATCCACATCCAGTGGTGGTGATTTAGATTTCAATATTACTGTTGTTTTAATGTACCACTCAAAACTGCAGTACAGTGGGGTCCATTCAGCTCATCTGGAGGACACAAATACCCCCGCCATATTAAAAGAATGGGACTTTGACAGAACTATAACAGTGTGTGTAAAAAGTTTCAATCCTAACATAATATTTAAACGCCAGTGATCAACCACTGTTTAGACCAATTGAAGGAACCCTGTTTAGTTTTAAATATAGCGCCACCCCTGCATGCGACAATTAGGGTCTGAGTGCCATTGCTGTGAGAGTGCGTACGTTACTGGCTGTGATAAGATACTTCTGATTGGGACTCTGCTCATCATTAGAACCATTATTGTATTGTACTATTATGATCTAAGGAAATTGTTGCTGGTTTTAATTCAATCACAGGCTGGTAGCTACAAAGTGCTGTTCCTAATCAGTGATGTGACGTGTCTGACTGGCAGCTACAAGATTAAACACAATGAGAGGTTTTTGGTTTTGTTTTTACCACTTTCACATTCAACGACTCGAGTTATAATTGCAAAAGGCTTTCGAACCTCAGAAAGTTGGAGGTGTCGTGTTGTTTATTTATACTAAACCCACAACTGCAGAGTTACATCAGTCATAATGGGATTATTAAATTGCTGTACCCAGCTGACAAAGGTAATTTCTAACCAGAAGCAAGCTAATTATGTAACCGGCAATACTCACTTGCTTTCATTGTTTGTGTATGAAGCCATAATATTATTTTTGTTTTGTTTTGCAGTGTACTATTTAAATCTAGAATGATGGTGAGAAATCATAGATCCTACATGCATTAATGGTTTGAATTCTTATAATCAAGATGAGCAAATAGGTTTATTACAATGCATCAAAGGGGCTGTGTTTTAATCTTTTATTTATTTATTTATTTATTTATTTATTTATGTATTTATGCATGCTTATTTTCATCAGTCAGTTACTGATAAAACTGCTCTTGATGTTGAGTAAAAAGTCTAGTAAAAATGCAGTGCAATTATTATTATTATTATTATTATTATTATTATTATATTATTATTATTATTATTATTATTATTATTATTTGTTTCTCCTTATTTTTCTGTTAGTCTTAATGAACAAAGAATAAACCTACTCCAGTTTTTGCTGCAACAGAGACATGTTCTCTCACCTAGACAACGAAAGCTACTGTTTCAAGCCATGTCTGTCCCTATCTCCCTAATGTACATTACCAGCTGAAGCCTGCTTATCTCTGCTGTAGTGCTGGGGGGATATAGAACTGTTATTTACGCATTTCTGTCCCATTCTTTCAGCCATTTTCTCTCCATTCCAATCATCTTCACAGAGATCCAGCCACGGATAGACAGCTTTATAATGACATCTGGATTATTAGGTTATTACAGGGGGCTGTGGGATGTAATAGCCTTACATTTCTATTTACTTTTTCATTTTCTCATCTTCATATGAAACTCTCGGCAGTACAGTCTCATATAAAACACCAGGTTTCCTGGAACGATGGACATTGTCAGCACCTTCCTTTAAAAAAAAACAAAAACATGCAACCGAACTTTCTTTGCATGCTTTATTGCAGGAAATGCATGGCTGCTGCGTTGTTAGAAGCGTAATTACAGTTTGCACTGCTTCAGTGCACTTTTACATTTCCGTGTGAAGAAGATTGTTAATTCATAGCAGGATGAGGGATACGGCCTCATGTGTAACGCAACAAGCAACCCAAGCAATCCATCTTTAGAAAAAGTGAAGCGCTGTTTGTTTACGAGAGTCGAGCAGAAAAGATACGGAAAATTGATTCTCACAGTCCATACCAGATGTCAATTATGTGACGTGTCCTTGCCAGGTATGGAGATAAAGAAAAGGAGGAACAATAAAACATTTGTAAAGGAATTGCAATGTGAATTGCATGAAATAACATTCTGCACCAAGAGTCTTAAATGTGCTGTAATTGTACATGTGCTAACATTGTAATAACAATGTAATTACAACGTGTATTAAACTGCATTATTTTATTACAGTATTTGGGATACAATATTTGAAAAGGTGAGATGTTTTTATTAACCCACTATGTGCCTGACGAAAGGAAATAAGTTTGAGTAAAGACCTGGCATTGCTGAACACTGCAGGAAGCTTCGTCTCCATAGAGCTGCAGGCTACACAGATTTTATGAGGTTATTGCCTCTTAATACATATATGGTGTTCCAGCTTTCTGACAATAATGTGTTCAACACTGTATCTATCCTATAACCTGGTGCCGACTTTCAAATGTGTTTTGCCATTAGAAGTCAATGGTTAGGTCATTTGTTTGGCAGAAGTTGAAATATTGATCTTTTGGGGTTTGCTGCTGGGGTTTCTCACTTTACGTGGGTGGTTTTACCCCAAAAATACTTGCTTAGCAAAGCTGTCATTCTGTCAAACTTCCAGACGTTGGCATACATAGATATTCTGGTATTAACACTCAGCAATATGTATAGCTTGATATAGATAGGTTCTCTCTCTCTCTCTCTCTCTCTCTCTCTCTCTCTCTCTCTCTCTCTCTCTCTCTCTCTCTCTCTCTCTCTCTCTATATATATATATATATATATATATATATATATATATATATATATATATATATATATATATATATATATATATATATATATATATATAATATGTAGTAAAGCATAGCAAAGTGTAATATTTTATACAATCCACACTAAGTTGTTTATTATAACTTGCAGATGGTATTTATAATGTTTTTAGTGTACAGTACAAAACATCAGTACAAAAAATGCTTACACAGCCAGCACAGACATTAGTGACCAATGCTACATCAAAGGTTACATACGTAGGCTGACGAACAAATCCACTCTGAGGACAATTCTACTGATTTTACAACTAAAGCAAGTTGTAAGATGAACAACCTGGGCTGAACTGCAAGGGAAAATAAAAACACACCTTCAGCAGCTTTTGAAATCGTCCAGAGGGAGTTTGCATATGTTCTGTGTCAGCATAAATATTCAAGAGGTGACCCAATTGGGTATCCAGGTATTTCTCCATATGGTAGCCTATTTAGATTTTGAAAGTTTTAGCGCTATCAATTTGATCTTCTTTCTTCTGTAGAAGGTTTGTGTGTGTGTGTGTGTGTGTGTGTGTGTGTGTGTGTGTGTGTGTGTGTGTGTGTGTGTGTGTGTGTGTGTGTGTGTGTGTGTGTGTGTGTGTGTTTGGTAATGACTGTAATGACACTTTTATTATCTGGACTTCTGATGCCATTTTGAAAAAGATAAACACACATTTCTGAACATATAAGAAATTGAAATCTGTTGGGTATAGGGCAAACTGCTGTGTGAGTGGCTTAGATTCCAGCAGGTGCCTGCAATACATTATAAAATGCTGATAGGTAAAAAGAGCTAAGGAACGGAATATATGAGGGGACTAAATTAATTAACGTCAGTTCTAACAAATAAGGACAAAACCACATTGAAAGTGGTGCAGGACCTCTCAAGAAACCATGTAGGCCTTGGGGAAATCTTGGCACATTCATCGGGCACATCCTGCCACATATACCGTCCTCATGAAAGATTCCCTTTAAACAGGATAAGAAATATTAAAACTCTGACGTGTGTAACATTTCAGCAGCTGTGAGTACTGGCGCTGGCCCAGCAACCATAACAATCAAAGATATGTGGGGCAATTTGAGTCCTCCCTCATTCTTCTTCTTTGATAATGGCCAATGCAGAGTCTTTTTTTTTTAATAAACCTCCCTTTCTTATCTAGCAACTGCAGGACCATTTATTGATTATCTCATCTCATATGCTACAGAAGACTATTGTGCCACTGTTTAGGAAAACCTTATGTAGTGTATTTATTACCAATGAGTCTGGTAGCATTTCTGCTTTTTCATTGAACAGAACATTATCAACATTTGATAAGGAAGGTGATAACCGGCACACACTCTCAGCCCCATAATTTTGCTAAAACAAATCAATGAAAGCACGCCTGGTGGAGGCAGGTTTGTTGACACTGTGCTATACAAACTTAGGGCACATCATGTGCATAGCTGATAGTGGAATGGAATAGCGTTGGTGGTAGAACTCAGCCTGTAAACAGAGATACAGTGAATCTAGGGCTACCATCTCTGAGGTACACACAAACGGGACCTCCGAACATGGAAGGGGGCTTATAAAAGTATAAACTCTCTTTAGAAGTTCTCTATTCATCCAATAGGGCACATTGATACTATCACTACTACAGTACTGACAGCCCATTAGTATTGTGCTGTGTCTGTTGCGGTAATGTTGTATCCTGATTAGTCCAACTTGTGCTCAATTTATGGTACTTGAATTTAGTGTCCTGGGAAGGCATATTGAATTCCTGGGACACCTTCCTCAAAACCAGGGAAAACAGCGACAGGTAGCAAACCCTAAGTGGATCCAGTTAATCTTCAAATAAAGTATGTACTGTAGGTTAATATATTGAATTTAATGTATAAACCCATATATAAATTAATAGGAATATATACTGCACTACACACAATGCTTCCTGGAGTTTTGAACAAAGCTCATAGTCTGAGCAATACTGCAACTGGTACTATCTGTCAGAATGCAGCGAGTTCTGCACCACCACCTGTATCCCAGGTAGCCAGCAAATACGCTTTGTGATCATTTATCTGTTAACGGATCTTCCAAACCACAGTCTTTGAAGATGGTTGCTTTTGGAAATGTCTGATTTGCGTTTGTTTAGTTTAGTTTTTTTCTACCTTCCTAGTCGCTGTATTTATTGAACCCATTAAGTGCCATTTACCTCATTCAAGGACAGGCTACTTTGTAAAGCACATGCAATTTCAATTTTCTCTTTATGTTGTTATGGTAACGTACACTAATTTTGTTGATCACACAAAGTTAAGTCTAAATGTAATGTATCAAATTACATAAATAGAGCTTGTGTTCAGGTTGTATTTCTCATTATAGATCATACAATATTTATTATGTAATCCTGAAGTGTTACATATCCTTTAAATGTAATTGTTTTGCAGCAATAGACAAAGAACCTGGCTTGTATGACTCTAATGAGATCATGCTAATGATTTACTGTTATTTCAGCATTTGACTTTTCCACTGTTTGGAAATAGGCAATGCAACTGAGAATGCACTTTTCCACCATGGTGTAAATTAGTGAGTGTGTGTAGAAGTGGTCAGGGGTGGGCGTTGGGGCATTGAGCTAATATATATTAAAATATATTATTACTTCCAAGATAACCGCACAAGTCTAGAATTACATATTTTCTATTAAAACTACATTAATTTCAGCCTTCTGACAGCTGGTGCTAAATATTGCAAAGCTGATATTCTTTGGCATTCTCAAAAGGTGTGATAAATGTATAGATGGTAATAATAACCCATTAACCACAGTTCTTTCTATGGCAGTCTGTGTAAGGAGTTCATATGAGAGGTCATCATTGGAAATATAGCCCTTTTGTTTCCTTATAAGTAAATGTTCCATAATGGATTTTGTTTTTAAGACCTTTGTGTTAATAGGACATTGCATGACATTATCCCCTTATTTCTGATGCTCCTGGTATGGTCTAATTAGACATTCATCTGGCACTCAATGCCTGTCTTACAAGCACTCTTGCTTTCTTGAAATAAGAGGCCAAACACAGTGCACTGTGCAGGTGTTTTTGGAATTAGGACAGTATAATTTCCGGTATAATTTTAATCTGCTGTATGCATCAAACTGTTGACAGGCTGGCTGTACCTTTAATCATCTTATCGTGGGCCTGTGCAAAACATGGTGCTTGAAATCAAGGTCCTTGTAAAGTCATTTTGCTTAAAGAACTGTGATGTCAATATCTGTCATTCTTTCAGAAATGAAACACACCGTAAACACCTGCTCTTCAGTCAAGCATGCAGTCACCGCAAGGAGAACTCAAGGGCAGTTATATCATTATAGGACCCATTAACCAGAAGTTCACAGTTTCTGTATAATAACACAAATGTGTATTAGGTCATGCAATTGATCCAGTTTGTAGGTTCTGTGTGAATTGTGTTAAAAAAAAAAAAAGGACAAAGATTGCTGTCTCTGGAATGCCGTTTGATGATCAGAACTCAAGGCAGTATTCTACTTTTGAAATGGATGTCCTTGTCTTAAATAGCCAACCAGCTGTGTCTCTTAGGCTCCCTTGCCTCAGCTCAATCCACAAGGTCAGCTAGCTGGTGCTTCATTTAGCTGAGATTTGAGTCTCCAACCTAAAATTATGTTTTCTTTGACTTTTCGTTATCCTCAAAGGTAGATCAAAGGGCGCAGACAAATTTAGGACAGAATTTCTACTCTGCAGTATTTGTGTATTAGAAAACTGGTCAGTAAGAAAATAAGAATAATATCCATTTCTATTATATTGTGCATCACACTGAATGAATGATAACTTGAGGTAATCTGTTTGAGAGAGAGAGAGAGAGAGAGAGAGAGAGAGAGAGAGAGAGAGAGAGAGAGAGAGAGAGAGAGAGAGAGAGAGAGAGAGAGAGTGAGAGAGAGAATCAGGAAAGTTTTGATTGATCCTTGCAGAACTAGGTTTCACAGTAGGCCACTGCAGTCTGGTTCAATTGACGTCAGTCAAGGTGCTGTATACTGTGCAGCTTGACAAGGATGGTGCCAAGGTTTTCTAATATTATAGCTTTCTATCTTGTCCCTGTTTATCAACACAGTAATCAAACTGTCTACAATTGATGCATTTCTTCATTCTGCCATGTGGCATCCCTTTCTACATTGAGAAACCTCAGTAGCTTTGGGCAGGAGAGGCCTACTTTATATTGCTAGTGGTAGCATCGGTTAGCACTCCTTCTGCAATCTAATTTTGAGAACACAAACTATCATGACATAAAGCTTCAGAAAACTCAATCACTGTCAAAACTCAACCACTTTAAGACATATGGCTGCTAAACCTTCGCTCCATTGCACTGCATTATGTGATTAATACACATATGAAGGGATTGAATAACAGAAAGAAATAATAATAAAAAAACATACTCATAACTTACTCATGAATGAATGAGAATAGAACACACTGGCCGACATTCATATCTGGAAAGGATTGTTGTATAACACCCAGCTTTGAGGGACTATAGAAAATGCAAAGCTGCACGTTGTACAGTACATTCAACATTGATGTCGTGGTATTACAACCATGCTCATTTTGTAAAAGGAAGGATAATTTCCTGGAGCCTGGAGCAAAGAACACTAACCCAATCCCCAGATCCCAAGACCTAATCATTTATTCAGTCATCGGAGTATCGTGTGCTCTTATCTACATTGTTCTTTAATATTAATGAAGACATTGTGTAGAAATAGATGATCAACTAGTTCTTGAGTGGCTTCATCAAGTGTCCTTTGCCATGGTGTTCAAACCTCTGTAAAGAGCTGTAACAACACACTACCGACTGGCCAATAAAAACGGTTATGCTCTATAATACGTATTTCAAATGCAATTGCTTATGAACTAACATATTGCATTTCATATTGAATCTCTATCAGATTCACTTGAAATTAACATCAGTTCATGAAGCAGTCCACCCTTTGGGGATGCATTGGCTTGTGCATAATGAATCACAAGGATGGGGTTCAGTAGCTACAGTAGTACATGACTGAAGACTTCCTCATTTAAAATACATTTCATAGTAAACCAAGGGGCATATTTTCAAAGTGCTTACTTTGTAGTGTTATGATGTCTTTCAACGGTTATAAAAGTTAACCCTACAGTAAAAGCATATCAAAGTGTAATGAAGCACGGTGAAAGCATGGTAAAGCATAGGAAATCATCATGAAGGCCATAGAAGAAGAGTACAGAATATAAACATACAAGGGTAAGCTATGGTGAATGCATAGTATAACCAAGGGAAAAGCTGCAAAAATACCATGCAAAATTACCATGATACGCTTTTATAAAGGAAATACTCTCAAATAAAGATATATTATTATTATTATTATTATTATTATTATTATTATTATTATTATTATTATTATTATTATTATTATTATTATTATTATTATTATTATTATTCTTATTCGTATTATTATATGTAACGATACATTGTTGCTCTTTAAATTAAAGCAGCTGTGTGCTCTTGTTTAGATTACAGATTTATGAATTTTTAATGAGAAACAACAGAGGATTATCCTATTGTTTCAGGATAGCCTGACTTTGGAGGCTTTTCATTGGTTTCAATGGACAATAAACTTAGCTGCAGCAAGTTCATGAAAATGCATGCTTATACATGCAACATTTATTGACCAGAAAGCTACTGAATTGCTGTCGTGTTGTAGTATATACCTTGTATGGTTCCAACTCCCTGGTCTCTTTAATCAAAAAGGTTGCTTTAGATAAATGCAGAGTTAAAACTAAAGTGTTATTAACTGCTGTAGTGTAGTCAATAGTTACACATCCAGGAACCAAAGGAGAAGAACAGTCAGTATTAGTAATACAACCCCCGTGTACAATGTGTGAAAGGCACATTTTTAATATCATCAATAGCATTTATTGTAACTGATTGATGCAGTTTGATCGTCAAATTATAAATTAAGGGTTATGCTTTTACATTTATTATTCATTAAACAAGATGTTTCAGCTTTTTCTTTATTTCTGTCTTTTTTTAAATATTCGTACAATAACCATTAAACTATTCATCAGAAGGACAGCATTCAATTCAGAAACTCATCAGGTAACACAATAGCTTTGAAAACTTCTAATGACATTCCATTTGGACAGGAAAGTCAATGCTGAAAAGGGGTAATTAGTGTAACCATGAGTGATAGTTGCCTTTGAATAATGCTGCAAAAAACATGAGCAGCAAATATTAATTGGTTTATTTTGGTTCCTTCTGTTAATTTATGTTTATTGACTGTATCTTGTTAGTTATTTCTGCTCCTTGATACAAATGTGGAAATCATAACTAGTCTGAGAATCTTAAATCTGAATACAAAGATGATTTTTGCATGGGGATTATATATTGAAAGGTACCAGATGATTACATTATATGTTGCAAGCTGTTTAACTCCTTAGCATGTTCTGTACAATTGTACACTGTGTTTAAATTCACAATAACTAAAACTGTGAATTAACTGCATGCATAATCTGATTTTTTTTTTTTTTTTTTTTTAAATATGCTAGATTGCACATTGCTAGCAAAACCCAAATTTTCCCAAGATTATCAGTATGAATTTCAATATGTAAGCTTTGTAGTACTTAAGTCATACTTAAGTAAAACAACCTTTTACAAACCTTTTAATGTCTTAGAATTAGTCAGTTTGTTGTCTTTTCTAAGTGTTGTTTTCTCATTTGATATTACATAATTAAGTACAGCTAAGGCCACAAGCTTTTCATCACCCTATAGAATTAACATAAAGTTGAATGAAACTTGCTGAATAATGTGAAGTTAGCATGTTGAAATACATACTGCTTTATAGTTTTCCATATTCAGCACGAGAATCCGTCCGTGGGTGCTCGATGGCTACCTGTGCGAGGCTGGCTGGAAAAACATGGACAGTTACATGCATCCCATTTCCAGTCAGCTTAAGACATGTCTGGGGACGATTTTGTCTTCTACAGTACTTTTTAAATACAGGGAGAAGGTTGCTCAAGTGTGTTATTTCATTACTAAAACACTCCTTTAATTCCAGTTTTAAATAGCGGTCTGGGTGGTTAAGTGAATGAGAACTCCACTGTGGTCTGGAGCAGCTCAATATTCCATTACTCTCCTAGCTTCAGATTCCTTATTGGAGATCATGTTCCTTCTATTGGACCAGACATAACATATTAAAGCTAGCAAGAACCAGAGGCATTAATGTAGGTTTAAGAAAGTTTACAAGCTTTGCGAGTTCTTGTTGTGTTGAATGTTGACTCTACTACCCTCTAAACTGTTTAGATGGTGTTTCTACCAATACTTTTTTATTTTTTTTAATTACTTGCGTCAAATGTATTTTTGTTTTGGTGCAAGATCAGTTCCAGTAGTTTTCTTGTGTGGATTTCCATGCATACTCAGAACTAGAGGGACCATCAATGTAAATAAAATTGTTTTTTATTTTTCCAGCCCACCGGTTTGTGAGTGAAGGTGAATATTTGGAGATCACTGAAATTTCCAAGGAGCAGTCTGGTGTATATGAATGCAGTGCCAGCAACGATGTCTCAACTCCAGATGTTAGAAAAGTACATGTTACTGTCAACTGTAAGTGTATTTCTGCACCTTGTGCCTTTTTATGTGATTTACAGCCATACTCTTATGTATATTTGATATAACCATGCCTTATAGATATAGATATTCATTTATTTGTGTTAATACACTATTGATTTTTTTGCATCATATTTCTAGAAACAGCCCACAAATCCAGTTTACCAATAAAATAAAGTTTCTGATATTATGTTTATTTTTGCAAGAAGTTTCTGTATATATATATATATATATATATATATATATATATATATATATATATATATATATATATATATATATATATATATATATTGTATTTAATTAAACTGATACCAAATTGCTGAGTCACAGTATGATAGCTAATATTCTGCTTTACAGAATGTAAGTTATGTTTATGAATGGACAAGTACACAGAAAAGACAGATGGCACGCAGATAGCTTATTTAAAGAGCGTAAGGGTTTAAAACATGACGTTAGACTCAAATGCGCCAATACAAACTATCGCAGCAAACAAAGGAAAGAGCTGCTCGCATGTTTTATATAAAAATGTGTTAGATCCTGTTGGGCTACTACTGTATAATAGATAAGCAGTTCTCCAATCTTCAGAGCCAATGGGATTACACTGTATAGGAGATGAGTACAAGGGAATCTGACCACAGGAGTTCATGACTATCCTCCAGCCTACTTACAGGCTCCAGTGCAATGTTGAAATTATATGTTTTGCTTAAAAAAACATAAAGACATTCGCGGGCACGGTGAGAATATTAATGTGCATTTGTATTTTGTTAATCTCTTGCAGATCCTCCTTTCATCTCCAATCCAAGGAACACAGGAGCACCCATTGGCCAAAAAGGGATCCTCCAGTGTGAAGCGTCAGCAGTGCCGTTTGCAGTGTTTGAGTGGTATAAAGAAGACCGAAGGCAAGCAGAGATCCATGTGAAACATGCCACTAGCAGCACTGAGATCAGTTTAGCACTGTATTCCAGTAAATGAAAACATTTCTTCAAACGGTCACATTTACAAAGCATCTGTGTGCCAGTGAATACGTTTACCGCTGCAGTGTTCTTATAAGAAAAGACATCCTATTCCATTCAAACGTAACCACCATGCATTCCTGTTACTCATAGCCTTCTGTTAGTCACAATCATCCCTCACTATTACACCCACGGAATGTGTTAAAACATCAGAAGACCACGGAAGACAATCAACACAAAAAAGTTGGCATCGTGCCATTACATTTTTTTTTATTAAAACAAACCAAAAAAAAAAAGCAGCACTGTATTTTGAACTCCTTGGGGAACAATGCAGTATATTTGATATCTTGAAGGTACACCTTGGAAGATTAAAAGTAATGGAACCCTATGCTTTGCTGAGATATAAGCTGGAGTCCCGCAGCCCGAGGCTCTTTCGAAATAGTGCTTTGCCTCTCACCGTGGCACACGGTTCAGGGGTTCTAGCAGGTGGATGCAATGTATTACAGGCCCTCGCTGGTCCAGGCTGCAGTAACACTTTGGCTGTGTTTACAAGGCACTGAATGAATATGGATGTATTATTTGCGTGCACCTCGTTGAGGTGCCACCTAAACAAGAAGCGAGACAGCGTGCCCCAGGTGCTCAGGAGAGATGAGAAAGTGTGTGTTAATACATATTTCATGTATGGAATGCCCATTCGTTATCAGTCTCCTGTATTAATAATCTCGTCACAAGAGGGCAAACCTTATTACAGTTGCGCCCATAATTGAGTAGATCGCCATTGCTTTGTAAAAGTGATTGACTTGACAGAGGGATCACCTGTTGAGTTTTCCAGATCGCCAAGCAGTGAGGCAATAACCTAAATGGACATATTTTGATAGACTACACCAAGGTAAAATAGCTTAAAAGAATGGTCTTTTTGCATTTCCACAGGCTCCTGAATGGATTGAATGGGGTTAGAATTGAAAACAAAGGAAAACAATCCATGCTCACATTTTTCAACGTGTCTGAGCAGGATTATGGCAACTACACCTGCGTGGCAATAAACAAACTGGGGAACTCAAATGCAAGCATAATACTGTATGGTGAGTAAAGTGTTTTTCATTTTAGGTTAAAAAAATACAATAAAATAAACTATGCATACTGTTGTGTTAATACATTAGCCTACAGGCGTATATAACAAACATGATCTATAATAAAGTATTTTATTTGAATGCACCACAAAACAAATGAATGCGTCAGTGTGGCTCTGGTGGTGTAATGCACAGGGGACTGTATTGTGATTCGTACTGGTAAATGCAAATTACTCAAAAAAAAAAACCTCATGTTTTCATACTCCAGAAGTGGGAATTCATACATTTTTCAAGTTGTAAGTGACTCGGTCGTTAGTTACATAATTAATTGGTGGCGCTGTCTGTAAAGAGGAGGACACTTTGAAGAAATGTAACTGCTGCAGACTACAGTTTGTATTCTACCCTCATGATAAATAATTACATTTACAGGATTGAAAAAAAAAAACATAAATATATCCAACTAGAACAATACCTCAAATTATGAACAATCTAATAAACAGCATGCGCTTGACTGCAGTTATCTACAATATATTAACTGTTAAACACACGACACATAGGTTATATCAGCCCTGTACTGCAGAACTATTTGCAGTTAGCTTATTACATTTATTTATTACTATAAATGTATGTTTAGCTTGTATACGAATTGGAAGATGTTGAATTCATTGCAATGCTAATGAATACAGCACTTCATTACATAACTTAGCATTTCACAGAATCGTCAGCATGTAAATAAATTATAAAGCAGAATTTCTTTGCAGAACCTGGGTTATCATGCAGTGTTTCTGCATTCAGTTCCACACTGGCCAAGTGTTTACCACATTGCAATGATCTGCTTGTACACACTGTGAGCTGGGCTAAAGTATTCAATGCCATAGTTAATTTGCGTTTATTGTAATGGAAAACAAATACTGTATGCCAGTACAATAGACTTTTGTACTTCCACTTCTTGTACTTTTTTTTTTTTTTTAAAGTAAGACAACATACAGCTGTGGCCACAAACACATAATAAATGCAAGTGGGAACACCACAGGAATAGCAGCTAATTCATTGGAATTGGTAGCAATCTGCAGACATTATTTTAAAGTGGAACCAACCACTCTTGCGTTGGTCTTAGTTGACAAGATTATTCTTCATAAAGTACCATACAAATAAAGAATACTCAAGCAGGCATTTGAAGCCCTTGTTTAAGCTACCACGAGAGCAAGGCTACGGTCTCTGTGACCTGCAGGAATCACCATCTAAGAATTGATTTAGTGGTGTTCAGTATCTTAGCAACAAGTAAAAAAAAAGCATTTCAGGAGTGCAGAAACACTCTATGCCTACCCCACTGCCGAAGTTCATTACAGGGACGCAAACCTACTCAACATATCAAAAAGTCCGACTCAGTCCCCAGGTATAACGCATTGCACAGCAGTCAGATTGTAATCATTTGCTGGCTTTGTGATCTAGATTGGGGGTAACTGTTAGTTCCCATAAGGGAAATGATCAACATTCATTAACATAAAAGTAATCTTTGTGGGCTGTATGACTGTTTCAGGGAGCTAAGATGATGTTTTATTTAAAAAAAAAAGGAGTATGAGACTGAAATTGGATATTCAGTGCAGCTTTATGCTGTCTGTCTTGCATATTCATTCTGAAGCTCGTAGGTTAATTTCTTTCTTTCTTTCTTTCTTTCTTTCTTCTTTCTTTCTTTCTTTCTTTCTTTCTTTCTTTCTTCACGCTACAGGTCCTGGAGCTGTGCATGACAGGAACAATGCTGCATTTGCAACACACAGCTCCTTCTGCCTGCTCTTGACTCTGGTTTTGCAGTACGTTCTCAAGTTTTGATGTAGTACCAGCGGTGGCATTCCAGCTCCTTCAACATTGCAGTGCTACAGACTTTTAGTTCAATCCAAACGGTGGAATACCAACATTACAGATGATTTGCATTTTAACATCAAACCCAGCAGTGAAATTGGGTAGGAGCTACTTAAATAAAATGCGTGGCTCTCCGACCTAATTTTCTACGTTAAAAAAAAAAGAAAAGAAAAGAATAATAATAATAATAATAATAATAATAATAATAATAATAATAATAATAATAATAATAATAATAATAAAAAATAAACAAGATGCATATATATTCTGATCTTTTTAATGTTAAATGGATCTGTTCATGATAGAGGTTTCATTCTCTTGATTGCTAACCTCTTACGTCCTCTTTTGTTTCATATGTGTCAAAAAAAAAGTAATGGTAGCATTGATCACGAAAAGGAGAGCACTGGCATAGGAATCAAAAACAGCTCTACACACAACATATGTGTATTTTTGTATAGCGAAATAAAATATATATATACATATATTACATATAATATATATATATATATATATATATATATATATATAATATATATATATATATATATATATATATATATCAAAACGTTAATTGTCGGTTCTGTGTAGAACTGTAACTTAATATTAATATTATAGTTTATTGTTATTAATTCCATCTAAATCTATTAAATGTAATCATGTGTTGAAGCAGAAATATATTTGTTAACTTGTATATGGTAACAATAGAGTTAAATATAACACATTACTTAATGCCATCATGCATTATTACCCCCCCCCCCCCCCCCCCCCCCCCCCCCCCAAGTTGAAAAGCTTTGTTTGGGTGGTGCGCTCGTTATTGTGGCATTTTTAAGCTGTTCTGCCCCCTAGGATTCTGGGAATTATAGCTGCTTGTTTTGCAGTATGGAAACTTTAAGGAATACGGATAAACCCCACTGCACTGTGGTTTCTAGACAACCAGTTCTGAGTGAGGACGACATAAAGGAAGAGTTATGGGTGTGCAAAATTAAAACGGATGGAATGACATTTTCAGTGAACTACACTGGACTGTGTTTGACCCTTTTCAGACTGTTGGGTTTGTTGTATTATAAAGTAATGTTGTAGGAAATTCAATTAGAATATGTTTTTGTGCATTAAAGGGAGCTTCTTGGTGTGCGGCATTGTGTTAGCACTGTACAGGCCGGGAGGTTTTTTCTTTTTTTTTTTTTAATACATTGCAAGGGCACCGTATTCTATGCTTGTGCTTGGGGTTTATTTCCAATATGAGCACAAAATGTACATGTAAAGCAGTCCAGAATAAAGAAGGTGCTTTGACAGGGGCTGTAATCCTGTTGCATGGTTATACATACTTTTTTTTAAAGAGGAATACAAGTTATTGTTAGTATTGCCCTCCCCACACACACACAATTTAAAAATACACTCTATTATATCTATATTATGGTGCTCCGCCCTCATAGTCTGGATAATATTATGTAGATGGATAATGGAAAAAAACATTTTGGAATGTAATATAAAGTCTAATGGTAGCTTAATGTGTGTTAATCTTTTGTATATACAGTAAATGGTAACTTAAAGGCAGAGTCTCCCCATGCTCCAGCGATATGCATGGCTGTGTCATTGCTGGACAGAGTCTGAGCATTCAAACTTCACGTATTGTTGGCTCTGATGCTAATGTATGAGGGAGTGCATAACAGGCACTTAAAAGCCCGGTCTCCCTTGTCATTCATTACTTGCACGGGAGGCTGCACCTTTTATAATGCTTCTGTCTATCAAATAAATCAAAATCATTCACTGTTATAGCCAATCACCCTGTCGAAGCCCTTACCAGAATAAAGCCAAATGCCGTTGTGTAGAGTTTGGATGCTTTCCAGAAAGAGCTGACAATAGCTTCATGCAGCTCCCTTCTACACAAAGGTTGAAATTAAAATTAGGATCGATGTCTTGGGATTCTCTCGTTGTCCTTAGTAAACACTTAGCAACTGTGACAAATTTAGCAAACCGCCTGTTTGATGAATCTTGGATGAATCTTTGAATTCTATTTCTAAGGATTCTAAACAGTACTACACAAATAAAATAAGGGTTGTCGAGTTTGTTTTGGTAAGGCCTGGGGTGAGAGTGTGAAAAAAAAAAAAAAAGAATCAACATAAGAAATGGTTTTGACTTGGGAAAGTGTGTGTGTGCGTGCGTGCATGCGTGCGCATGCATTCGTGCATGCGTGTGCGCGTGCGTGCGTGTGCGTGTGTGTGTGTTTTCAATAGCTACTAATACAATGTGCTGCGTGTATGGTGTCTTTCACAAAGGCCTGACATGATTTTTCATGAAAGTTAGCAGAGAAGCCCTTTTCCACCTTAACGGAATCAAATAACATTGTTTTGTTTTTTTTTTTTTTCGGCCCAAATGATAGGTCCCACTTGACCAAGTCCATCCCTTGAAGTAATAGTAGCATGCTACAGAAAACAATCTCTCTTACAGTTTGTAATTTCAGGCATTGTGGCTGCCGGCTAGTTGATTTGTACACTGGTCACCTCAAGGCACCAGTGTTAGTCAGAGGGGTGATGCGAAAGTGGACAGAGAGAAAGACCGAGATCATGTTAGGAAGAAGACTCTTTGGAATTAGACTTGCACTGTATGATGCAAACACATCACGCAAAAACTAATGTGAATGTAAAGGTACTGGGTAGTGTTCATATTTATACAATAATTATGTGCATTGTTGAAGCAAAACAAAATCCACTTGTAGTTGCACTATGCTGCTTCATTTAGTATAGAATGTGTCTCAAGGCAGTTCTATCTTTGGATGAAATTATATTTTATCATGACTAAGTTATGTGTGACATTGACAATGATGTGGAAACGCATGCTATCATTCTGTACAGTTCATATACCAAATTAAAAAAAAAAATGTATTTAATATATTACTGGCCAATTTACTCTCCACAACCCTATAGCATCTCCCCTTCAAGATGGCTGCCAAGCATGGCCATTTGAGAGTCACTTCTCTGTTATAACTAATGTATCTGGCAATATAAACCAACCTGTTGAATAAAAGCAAGCAGGAAGCAAATATACCTTAATTACATTTTTAATTTTCTTTATCGTGCTAGAAAAGGAGACACACGCTTGAATGCAGTTCCTATGTCAAACTGACAAAACAAACTGTAAAATACCATTCTCATCAGCCAATATTTAGAAGCTAAGTAACCAACAATGTTCGTAACAAAATCTATATTATATGCATATATAATATTATATATTATAATTGTATATATATATATATATATATATATATATATATATATATATATATATATATATATATATATATATATATATATATATATATATTTACTTTGTGGATGTTACTATCATGTTGTAATGAAGGCTTTATCACTTGCTTTAAAATGCTGAGCGATTTGAATTATGTTTTCTTTTTAGACAACTAAGTAATGTGGAAGTGGAGATATCAGAGTAACTGTTTTAAAGATACTTTTTTTATCAAGCAGTTTTATTATTGTTATTATTATTAGTACACTTGATTATGTTCCCATGCTGAGGATTATAAATTCTTTATAACATTTTTCTTGTTTTTGTCTAAATATATAACAACCAGAATATTCAGTAGAAGATAGAAACTCCCAGCATTGATGCCACCTCATGACATCATCAGACATGGCTACTTGTTCTTTCCTTGATTAGAACTAAAAACAAGCTTTTAAAAAAAATGATGTCACTTATTTCTGCAGGGAGAACTGCACAGCATTATTAGAATACAACTGACACCCATAACAACCTAATTCTCGGTCGAGGCATATCATGTGCCATCAATATGTAGTGGTTACTAACACCCACCCACAGAGCAGCTGTAACATGGCTAACCTTTCAGCACTGTTAGACACACTACAGTCCAATACCCTGAGCATTAATGGGTTCAACATTTAGTAATAAAACATGAGGGGAGGGAATTCTTCTGAACCAAATCTCTAGACCCACGGGACGTCTTCTTTTTGTTCTAGTAAGGCTGTGTAGCGCGTTTTTAAGGCAATGAAATAAATAAAAAAAAAAGTGTATGCTTCATGACTATTGTTAGCCAAGCAAATGAACATACTACCCTAATGTTGTGCATGTTGTGGCATAGTGTATTTTTTTCTATTTGAGAATGAGTAAGAGATGGTTGTAACTGTGCAGTGTAATAAAGTTTAATGACATTTTTACATGCCAATGCCTTCTTTATTATGTTGATGGCTTTACTGTACTGTAGTTTTGTTTTAATACCTTTTAGCTGTGGGTGTTTTCTCTGACTGCACAGACATTGACATGCATTTTAACTATGCGCTTGTGTGTAACAAACCATGCTTTTAAACCACCTATTTGCACATTATCTCGGATAAGGTGTTACATGTGTTGCTCTTCCAAAAGCAGTTCATCGTCAGCCATGACTGCTGATTAGGTCTCTGGTATTGCTGCTTTGTATTGGTGGTGAATCCTCTTGACAGGTAGAAATGTACACCTTGCAGCTGGTTACTCTTAGTACTCATGTGTCTCCCCCTGTGTAAGGTTTAGCGTCACCGAGAACTTTAGCATTGATACATAATTAATATATTAATATATATATATATATATATATATATATATATATATATATATATATATATATATATATAATATATATATATATATATATATATATATATATATAATTTAGATTTTTATTTTAACATCATGTAATGAGCTGAACTAGGGCTGGAGAACGTTTTCCCGATTGGGTTACAAATGATATCCAGGTGGGGTCTGGCAAGAGGGAAACTGGTTTGCTGCAAAATTTAGCTGCCATCCAATGATATGACCCACTAGTCTTTTGCATTTTGCAAATCACTTCCCTGGCACAGAGACAGCGTTTCACCTTTTTGCAGCATCTAGGACTTGTGGCTAATCAGTACAAGCATTATAATAAGGAGGAAAATGAGTAGAGAGGTAGGTGTTATGTAAATTTATTATAATATCCCAGCTGTTGGTTTGTTTGCCCTTCATATTCTAGGCAGTGAAGTTAAAATAGTGGACAGATATACTTATTAAGATCATATATAGACAAGTCAAATACTTGTGATGCTTTCAAAAAAAAAATTAAAAACCCTGTGTCCCTCGACACAATGCTTTGCACATGTACTAACGCCAGGACATCAAACCCAACCATCTGTATTGCAGCTGCTGATCATGTTATTTAGCTGAGTTTCGTCCAAGCAAGGTTGATTTCTTAAGAACTGAGAGCAATACAATGCTGCTTGTATTTGATTAAATAAATCCATTCCCTCCACATTCATGCATTCTGAAAAGACGATCCTGTTTGGTTAGATAAGAGGGTCTAGGTGGATTTGATTGAATGCAACCTCCAGAATGGGCATTTGTTTGGTGGGACTAGAGCTGCACAATTTCCTCGTCGAAAAGGCAGTTCATTCAAAACACACAATGCTTAATTCTGTAGCCATCCTCTTCGTGCTCAAAACCTAGTTACCACCTGAACAGAAGAGCGTAGGGAGGAGTTCTCTAATGGTTGACTGCTGTGTCATTATTCTCTGTTATTAAATAAGAAAAAAATAATCATTTAGCATTTAAGATTTTCACTTGCCTAATTCTGATACAGTTTTAACCATGTTAGGTTTCTTTATGTTTGAAGTTTCACAGCCTTTGTGCCTCATGACTTAATAGAATTGATATAATGCACATATCCGTTTATTCAGAGGCAGGAAAACACTTTTTAAAGAAGATGTTTACATTTGTCTGGAGGCATGTGTGACCATTCCCCAGTGATTACTGCTTGGAGATGGAATTAGAATGTGTTCTACAGAATGGACAATAGAGAGTAACTCTTCACATTCTATAATTACTGTGTATTTACATAGTAGTGACTTAGTAAATACATGTGTTACTTGTAAATAATTGCACTGTTTTCTATGCATAGTTACAATGTACTAAATGCATACATTTAGTACATTGACAGACAGTGGTCTTTTTTTAACTGAAACAAAATCAATACATTATAAAATAGGCTATCTCACACTTCTTTAGATCTTATTTACTTTTTATGGACACACATGGATACATTGGCAGACTGGATAATGCGCTTCGTTGGTCTGAAACTGTGAGAAAAAAACATTCTATGTAATTTGAGAAAAAAGCATATTCTCATTTTTGCAGTACTTTGTGGCAAAGCCAACATATTAATGGCAAACTTGGCAAACGTAGGAATTTTGTGCCAGTGTACATCAGCTGCCAGATCCCGTCTAAGATCTATCAAATCAGTCACTTGGCACTGCATAAATTCCATTTCTAGGCTGTCCAGTATATGTCCAAGAACAATCTGCAGCAAACCTACCGTATTTTTACGACAGTTGACAACCTTGATAAAGTGGTACCAACACATAACATTGCAGTCTCAAGAAAGCTTAAAGGAATGACGGTTGAGGGCACACTAACTGCTGATTGTTTTAATATATTATATATATATATATATATATATATATATATATATATATATATATATATATATATATATATATATATATATATATATATATATATATGTGTGTGTGTGTGTGTTATAAAATTTGTATAGCACTTTTGCAGGAGAATATTTAACTATAGCACTTTTGATACATTTGTTCTAATATCTTTCCATTATTTTTATTTTTCATTTACGGCTGTCAGGTTCTAATTTGCTGCATTAAAACAATGCTCGCATCTACTTAGCCATGGCCGTGGTTATGTAATGATTTAATGACACAATGATGCTGTGTTTGCCTCTTTTCTTTTGAACAATTCTGAATTTATTATGATGAAAGGAAGTTGCCCAAGTACTGTGTCAGTAATTATCAATTGTATTGCTGGTCTGGGACTATCATTAAATTAAATAAGGAGCATTGCTGAATCACAAAAATTAGCTCTTTCCAGACAGGAGAAAAACAATTGCATGTATTGAATTTTTAATCATAGCTTTGCACTGCGCATTAAAAGAAATGTCAAATTATGTTTCTAAATATGAAATGGTGTTTTTCTATTGGTACTTGGGCGAAAAGGCTTAATAGTGTTTTTTTTTGGTTTTTTTTGGCATCTTTAGGAAAGTGTTTATAAAGCTGTGTTGAATATATCAGTTTTAAGGGTGGTTCTTTTTACATATTTAAGAAAAGTGTTACTTTAGAAAGCCGTGTTGAATAAATGTGTTTCTGTATTGATGAGCTGCAATGGAGTTTGCAGATGTGTAACCTCTATCCTACCACTATCACTTCATGGACTACATTTAAAGAATTTAAATAAAACCAAGAGTCTGGATTCTGATGGAGCAGAGGGCACAGAATTGAAAACTATACAATAAAGTGGTAAACAGACAATCAGAAATCACCCACATGGTGTGATTATTGTCCTTTGTTTTTCAGTACTGAAGCTAACCAGTAAAAGAAAAGGTGAAGCACTAGCAGGTTGTTTTTACCCTCACACTACAACCACTGTTCACTACGTGTTATAGCTGCTGACACTGGAGACCACACCTGAGTGGTATTCTCAGTCTGTTCAAAGTACTTTTGAGGGTTCTGTTTTCCTCCATATGGATATTACAGCTCTTGGTCTGATCAATAACGGTCTGTCAGGTCAATATTGACTGCTTTGAAGAGCACGGAGGTGGCTCCAGCGGTAGGGAATTTGTTTGGTTGCAAACCTTTGGGAGTGGGATCGGGTTTAGTTCAGGTTGCCATCCAATCAGAAGAGCAGACAAATCGGGTTTCTTATTTTCGTATTGTGTTGAGCTGGTTTTTGGACCGTGGAACCGCAGGTGCATGTCGGAGGTAAGTTGCCTATTCCAGTCTTTTTTGACTGCCTCTATGTTTTTTTTTTACTCTCTACCATAACCTGTGGGAAAAAGAATTAGAACTCCAAGTCTTAAATATACTTCTGTTGCATCCTGAGTTTGTGCACATATATATTTTCTTTCTTTTCCTTCCAGGTGTTTTAAACCCCATTAAGGCAGGTCCATTTACATGTAGATGATGCAGTATTTTGTAATGACTTGGTTTAAATAAATATCTACTATGTACTTTACAGTATTCTATATAATATGATCTTCTCCATGACGTGATTGATCTGGAAGCAAATGACAGCAGACAATACATTTATAATATGTTGCACAATCTTACTTGATCGCTAGTTTTAAGTTGTAAGCAAAAGATTTAAACCTCAACTTGCTGCCAGGTTAGTCTTAAACATCAAATACATTGAAACGTTTTAAATCATTTTATTACCTCTTCAAAAGTTGTACATAAGTTATCATGTCATACATTAGATGATACAGGTAAAAACAGGATGGACTGTAGAAACAGGTGTGTATAGCTTACTATATATATATTTTTTATTGGAAACATGGAATTTCTTTTTTGTGCTTGTATATTTGGAGTAGCACTTGGTTGAAGACCAAAAAACAAACAAAAAAGATTGGATCCTGCCTTTGAAATAATGAAACTGATGTGTCTTCAGGGGCACTTATGTATGGGTATGTAATACCAACGTTATTTAAACAAATGTGTTTGCCCTTCTTGTTTTGATAGATCACTGTGATCACAGACAATGATTTACAAAGTGAAGAATGCATACGTTAAAAAAAACCCTGAAACAACTGGTATTTAACTGGTAATTAAAGTTGCTGTGTAATTTCCAATAATACAATTCTATATATCATGGACACGATGACATGGAAAGGAAAAATGACAATATCTTGGAAACAGTTAGCAGATTATGTGATGAAAGAAACAGGCACCCCACAAAAAGAAAAAATGTATATCCCTCCCTCCTTCCTTCCTTCCAAACAAATGCTATTTTTTACAGGTAATTATTTATTGCATCCTTATAAAACAGTGACAAACACAGCATTGAAAATACAGTCACTCACACTATAAAATACAATATTATACAGAGGAGCAGTGTCACTGAGCAGTCTCTATCAATCCACTAGAAACATCATTTCCACACTAGATTGTAAGATGGCTGCTGAGGCTTGGTTTACATCAATAATAATGATTTGTATTATCTTTTTGATTTGGAAATAATTTGTCACTCTCATGTGCATGTGGGTGAGCAGAATACGTGCGATTTGAGCCTGTTTGGGTGAATAAGTTAATTTTAAAAAGTGACAAAACCTTCAGCTGCTAATCTGACAGTGAACACATTTTCAGCATAGTTTTGCCAGAGCAAATGTTATACAGATATCATATAACATGCCAATCTGGTTAATGTTCATCTCTCTCTCTCTCTCTCTCTCTCTCTCTCTCTCTCTCTCTCTCTCTCTCTCTCTCTCTCTCTCTCTCTCTCTCTCTCTCTCTCTCTCTCTCTCTCTCTCTCTCTCTCTCTCTCTCTCTCTCTCTCTCTCTCTCTCTCTCTCTCTCTCTCTCTCTCTCTCTCTCTCTGCCATTGCCTTACCCTTGATTTTATTTTCTCTTTCTGTTTGAAGAATTCCAATAGAATCCAGGCGCTGTTTTAAAAAGTCTGCACTTCCTTGAGAGAGAAAGTAAACAACAACAAAACAAACCCCACAGTTTGTACTTTCTATAATGGGTTGAGATAAAGAACGCAATCAGATTACTGGCATCAGTACAGAATAATCTAGCAGACTTTGAATTCATTGAGTTAACCTAACAAGGAAAGGAGCATTCAATGGCACTCCACATTATAACATCTCTGCAGAAGCTTGGCTAAGAGGATTCTCTGATCTGGGCATACACAGAATTATTATAACACTGCGAAGTGCTTCTTGCCCTTCACAATTAACACGATAAAATCAATACCGACACAGGACATCGAGTGTGGGATAAAGATTGATTCCTATCTCTTGAAATGCAATATAGTAGCGGCTAATCCTTCGGTATTCTGACTAGGCCAAACACAATATCACAAGATGTGCTCGCTAAAAGCAACATGTTTTCAGAAGGTCTGTTATTGCAACACTCTTTGACAAACACTGCAATTAATTCAAATATCTAATGGAAAAAGGACATTCCTGGCAACAAAATGCTACTTACAAAATGTGTCACGTATAAAATTGTAACTTTGTATGGTCATGCGGCTTATTCAGTTCGTAATAATCCTATTATTGAATATGGCAGTGCTAAAGTATGCAAGACTAACAATTGTCCCGTCTGGTTATCATGTGTAAATTAGGTTATAAAGAGACATTAATTGAGGAACTGGAGCCTTGCATTGAATGATTTGCATCAAGTTAAGTGTGATAAGATATTAACTTAGTTGCAATATATCTATCTAACCCAGGGCTTCCCAACCCCGTTCCTCGGGACCCTGTGTGTCTTCTGTTATTCAATCCAACTCAGCTCCCAATTACTTAACAGAACCCTTAATTTGAACTAAGACTAGTTAGCTATAACATTGTATAAGCAACTTGAACGTTGAAGCTTTTTAGGAGAGAGCAAATTATTAATTCAATGAAGGGTCTAGTTAAGTAATTGAGAGCTCGGTTGGAATGGAAAGCAGAAGGCACATGGGGTCCCCAGGACTGGGGTTGGAAAGCCCGGTTCTAACCAGACATAATTTTAGTTTATGCAAGTGGTTTATAAAAATATACAGTTTTGCATTTGTCTCATACATTCTGGCATCTAATAATAATGTTTGGGGGGGAGTCTTTGGGAATTATTTGCTGTCTAATTAGACTTCTTGCTTCAAGGCGAAATGAAGGCATGTCACAAAAGTTTTCCTATTAAATAAAATAACAAAGATATTGCTGACAGCGCACCAAGGAGGAAAAGCCATCTTACATTGCCTACTACTCTTAGCAGAATATTACGATATTGTCATATATACAGCTGGTATCTACAGGTAAATATCAGAGTGTCAGACAGCACCTACCATGTGATATGAAGTGTGTCCCAGAATCATCACCCTTGAACTGTCAGACTTTTATGGGAATAAAGGAGCTTTGTTTTTGAGGTAAACAACTGCTTTAAAATATGAGGGAAAAGGTCTTACAGGATTTACCACATAAGATGACACTCTGACATATATGCGTAACTCCATTACTGGAGTTGTCTATTAAATCAAACAATTCTGAGTCACTTTAAGACCTCACTTTATTTTCTATGGAAACAGGCCATTGTATTAACACATTATGACAGACCAGGTTTTTTTTTTTTCTTTCTCTAATTAATACAACATTTTCATCTCCAGTTTGAATGAAAACTAAAATGCCATGCTTATTATAAGATTTGAAAACCACAGATTCGAGACCAATAAAAAAAAAAAAAAAAGATTTACTACTTAAAGGGATAACCGAATATCAAACCAAGCTTTACCAATAGTATTTTCCTCCCTGTTAACGCAAGTGTTTTGTAAGGGGGTTAAATAGAAACGGAGGAGAATAGGACAGGTCAGTTCAGTCTAGAAGTCAGGTATCTGAACCCCATCTGAATACAAAATATAAACCTGTTCAGGGATCAATTCTAAGGTAAAAAAAAATAATAAATAGATAAAGCTAATTTATAAACACTCAACCAATTGGAACACAACAGATTGTATTAACAGGCTGAGACTGGCTTAGATAAAGTACTAGATGGAAAATTACAACATAACTTGTCCCTTAAAAAGCCTGCATTAAACCTACTGCTTAAATTAAGAAATCACATTTTGTTTTCTTTGTTGTTGTAAACGGAACACATTTCACACAGGGCTCCAGGATCTCAGATCAGGAATCTCTGCACATGAGTGATAACATGAACGATCCGTGTTTTTTTTTTTTTTTTTTTTTTACTATGTTCTCGCATCAGATCAAACAGATGTTTGCATGAATAATATATGTGTTGGTTGATGAAAAGGAACAGCATGGCGGTGATAGCCTGGCCCTCTTGGAATACTAAAAACCTGCAATATACCTTTTCGCAAATTCATTTGGTATGCTTGATAATGAATGAGATGGATCTTTACCCCTCATAAACACACCCAGCCCAAGCCTGCAATTAAAAAACCAATGTGTTTAAAATCGCTCCCTGTCATAGTAAGCGGGCTCACCACAGAGCAGGCTGTGCATCAGCTTTATGCCCGTATCAAAGTTTACCACTGTATTTGTGCAAATTTACCATGCTTATCCCACGGTTATACTGTGCATTTACCTGGTGCCGTGTTTATTAATATGCTTTACCATATCTCACTGTTCTTTACAATGCTTACCTATGCTTTACCATGCTTTCACTGTGCTTTGTTACACTTTTGATGTGCTTTCACTGAGGGTCAATTTGGATGCACTTCGAACTGCATCAACAACACCATAACTGTACTGTACATTACTTACTCTTTTGTTATATTATTTAATACATGTACTTACAACAAAAGGATATAATCTAGAAAATAACCCATTCTCACAACCACAGATGTGTGTGCTAAGTGCATGTAGTAAATGTTAATGGTTAAAATGTATACAAAATGGTGGTGACCTTCAAAGCCCTTGAGCTCCTACCCTGTGTGTGTCAGATTGAATCCTGTAGCTCCCTAGCCAAGTCGATGGATGTGACAGGGAGGACCCTGTCACTGGTTCTTGTGTGCAGCTGGGATGTGGAACAGGAGATGCATCTCTAGGCAACCAATTGAGCAGGTAGGCCCGCCTGGCGCTGAGCTGATCAGTAGGTCTGGATTGGCTGGGCGTGCCCAGGAACGCTGAGCGGAGTGCAAAAGGCTGTACAGCTCGAGGCAACTGCACAGCCATTACTACACAGACAGGCGCTGAGCAAAAGCTTGCTTTGTTGACATAGATGAGGCGAGCGTCCACTCCGCAAGATAACTTCTGTGGAACCCTTTAACTGCAAGACGGTGCCTGCGAAGGCTCTGCCCAGCCAGGACTGTCGCAAAGACCCGGAGTCAGTGGGAGGCCAGGACTTCAGGAGCAATAGCAGTAGGTTAGTGTAGGGGATGCTGATCCCAACCAGTATAGCAAGGGTAACGTAGTGTAGTGGTTCCTGCAGCGGGACGTCTATTTTAGCTAGTGCTTGCCTTGTGTGGCAAACTTTTATTTTT